>NC_135836.1:9140480-9357980 GCF_029677425.1 Wolffia australiana | reverse complement strand
TGGTTACATTTGATGATGCGGCGTCCTGAATTATTGCGATAGAACACTCGGGAAAGTGTATTGGGACTGGAATGAATTCAGAAGATAATGAGGATTGTCAAAGAATAAATGCGAGGAGAATGTCAGAGATGTTGCTTGTTCAACTCCTTGGCTCCACGGGGGAGAGAAGAGAGGAAGAGACTCATTGTTTTACGAAAAACCTTCAAAGAAATCTCTAATATTATGGGGTGAAAGACAAGGAGAGGTGGGTTTTTAGATAGACTCAAAAATGAAGAGTCTTAGGGGCACCCCCATCCAAAAACATAGGCTCTACCACAACGGAAATACTTTGTCACTTTCCAAACGAGGCAGATGGTCTGGACTGGGTTATGGGGTTTAACACATTTTGACAATCTTTACCTGGGCATATCCCCCAGGAAAAGAATATGTCCCTCCATCATCTCGTTGAGTCTCCATCTTCATAAAAAGTATAAACAATGATAGAGGGGTATCCAAGCACTGATAGAACTTGTAAATTAGAACCACCTTTGTCAACATGTATGCATTAGTATCATCTTTGTGTGCCTTTTGATGAGCAATGTTTCCAAAATTCAGCAAATCCTAGATCATGTGATACCACAAATCAATATGTTTAGAACTCAAGTGGTACATGTGATTCTTCTCCATAACCTAGATAATGATATTATCCATATATTTTAATGTCCTACTTGAGTATCCTTTGAATATGTATATTTAGAATACATGTTTACATACTGTGGTTCTCTGTATGATGGCATCACCATTACTCAAATTGCCATTCAGGTATTAATGGACTTCATTATAAGCATCGCAAGTGCATTATATTGGTTGTATTGTATTAATGAATACTAAACTAGATGTGGAATGTGTGATTGGCTTGCTGACCCCATATATTTCCAATGAATTTCACCTTCAATACATTTTTGCATAAAAAATGTGAGAATAAAATAAAAATATAGACTCATATGACAAGTATTAAAAAGTTTTAAGGTTCTAATTCAATGAAAAAATCCAGTACATTTTTTATTTACTATGCATAGTGAGTAAGGATTGATCTAGAAATAGATATTTGTATACTTTTCAATTGTTTAATCTAATTTTTAACTTTTATATATTTTTCTAACAGTTAGATTCAACTAAATTAAATTAATTAATCTATTCTTTAATAAAAAATAAGCATAAAATATTAGTCTATTTAAAAATAATTTATCTGATATTTATAGAGTTATTTGGAAATGTTGTGGCCACTCCATCCCATTAGTCATTATTTGTCTTGTGTATTCTACTAGAAAACCACGTAAACATGGATGGAACAACCATGACTCACCATGAAGAATTTTTTATTATAAGTGAATTTTGGGTTAGTTATTTATTAGGGATAAAATATTAAACTACATTGATCTATTTAAATATTTAAAGTTAAAACATAATATAAAATTTTAATTCTTGAATAACATCTCAATCCAGAGTTTAAATGGAGCGGCCTTTGTCTGACAATCATGTGACTTAAACGTTTGGCTCTAGGGCTGAAATGAAAATAAACAGATAAATGTTTCCAGCATTTTTATTTCTTATTTATCTGTATAAGTACTCCATAAAGTTGTGTTTACTAATTAGTTATTTGTCTTTTACTTACTTAATTTATCTATTTTTTAATTTTATAATTTTTTAATAATTAGTTTCAATTTTCTCTTATTCGCATTTTCTGGGACTACATCTTAGCTCGCCATCACCCAGGGAAGACATTATTTGGGGGCATTTGCCGCCTGTCATGGAGTTTCTTTGAGGCTGGTGGGTACCAAGGCAGAGGATCAACACACAAATTCTACATTATTTAATTTAACATGTACATTCTACTTAGAACGTAACTAAAAAAAGTCCTCTCACCATTACTCCCATTAAAAAAAAAGAAACATTATTTTGAGGCCCAATTGACGGTTCTAAATATTTTTTAATATAATATTTTTACCATCGAGGGCAAGTGTAACTTTTAATGAAACCACTTATCTAAATCTTTAATTATATATTATTATAACTTAATTTTCCGGGGAAGTAGTCGCACGTGAGGTTTGATTAAAAAAGGTGGCAGTTCCAATATTGCAACTTTATTGAAGTCCCATACCTAAATCTTTAATTATAATTATATTATATTTTAATTATTCCCGGGAATTAGTCGCACGTGCCAGGTTTGATTTAAAAAAGTGAAGTTCTAGGCGGGACGAATACCTGCCGAGGAGTGAAGTTCTCCAAATTTCGTCACAATCAATCGCTCATCGCAGATCTCTCCGAGTTCGTTCCTGGGCGGATATGGAGTACAAGGATCGGCTCTTGGTGGCGGCAGGATTTGTTCTTTCAGGAAATCGCGGTCAGCATCGCGACGTTCTTCTGGATCCTGGCGAATTCGGGGTCACCGCGCCGCTGAAATCTTACCAGGTGGAAGGCGTTTCTTGGCTGGTGCGGCGGTACAAGACTGGGGTTAACGTCATACTCGGTAGATTTTGTGGATTAGCTCCGTTGGATATCTTTGCCGCTTGTTCTCGACGTTGATTCGTGGATTTTCGGTGTTCGCAGGTGACGAGGTGGGATGGGAAATCGAATGTTTCATTTCGTCGGGGAAAGTCCATCATTTTTTCGGCATTTTTTTTATTTTTTGAATACTGAAAGATCTATAAGATAAGGAACCATCTGTTCTTAGCCACCTCAGGCGATAAATCAACAATTGAAAGTGATTTTCTTGTGTATTTTTTATGACCCAGATTTTATTTATAGATGTAGGTTTTTTTAGGGATTGATAAGACCTTTGACATCTCTTCACCTGCAAAGAATTCTCGACGTGAAAATGCAGAGACAAAGGGCATATTCTTCCTTCTTTGATTACTGGAAGATCCCTCATTTTTTCTCCGTCTTTAACCGGGTCACTGCCAATTCGATGCTAATATGATGAAAAAATTAGTATTTTCCTCTGGAAAAAACATGATTACCTTGTCCACGCTTTCAAAGTTGTTTCACTGAGGTGGGATGATGTTTTGCAGATGGGATTGGGGAAAACGTTGCAGGCCATCTCGTTCTTGAATTATCTGAAGATTCATCAGCTGTCTGATGGACCTTTCTGTGGGTGCTTTAAATTTTTTTCCATGATCCTTGGTTTTCCTGATATAAAAAACATGCAGATGTATGATATTTTTTAATTATTGGCTTACATATGCAGTTATACTATGCCCCCTGAGCGTTACAGATGGCTGGATGCATGAATTTTCCAAGTTTTGCCCTAGTTTAAAAGTTCTCAGATACACAGGTGACAAATTATCTCGTCGCGCCATGAGAGCCACTTTTTTAAAACACTTCTCTGCTTCAGAGGTTAGCTCATATCTTTGAATATTTATAAGAAAACAATCAGATTAGGTTTTGCTATTGAAGTGGATCTGTAGCAGTTTGAATTTTAGATAAAAATCACGAGTTTAACCTTTTTCCTCATTTATTATTTGGATTGAGACTCAGCCTCACCTTTTTTAAGCAATATCTGAAGGACGTCAGAGATTTTCCCTTCGATGTGCTTTTGACAACCTATGACATTGCGATTATGGACCAGCACTTTCTTTCTCAAGTTCCCTGGAAGTTCTGTGTCATTGATGAAGCTCAACGACTGAAGAATCCTTCAAGCGTATGGACTTTTTAACACCGATTCTGAAATTGTAGTTTTTTTTTTGAAAAAGAAACTGTAATTTTAGATGATTGGATTTTCCATAAATTACTTTATTGAGATCAGAATTTTAGATTTTGGCCTTTTTGGTTACCCTTGAAATGCTCGATTTGATTATACCCCTTACATTTCTTTTTTGATAGGTTCTTTATAATATACTGGAGAATGAGTATATAATTCCGAGGCGCTTACTAATGACGGGGACTCCCATACAGAATAATCTGTCTGAGCTGTGGGCCTTGTTGCATTTTTGTATGCCTTCAATCTTTGGGACTCTAGAGCAGTTTGCTTCGACATTTAAAGATGTCGGAACTTCCTCAAAAAGTATCCCTGCGAAAAACCTTCATATATTTCTTTTTAAAGCTCTACTCAACCTTATTAATACGTAGATTTAGACATGTAATTCCTGAAAAGTTGACTTAAATTTTTTTTATTCTTTTGGCAGATCTGAACGAGTCTGATGGCAAGCAGCAGGTGAAAGTTTTAAAGTACATACTTAGAGCGTTCATGCTTCGCAGAACAAAGTCCATGCTCATCGACACAGGAGTTCTGACACTGCCGCCTTTAACAGAAGTTACTGTGTAAGTAGTGTTCTCCGTCATTCTTCATTGCTACGATGACAATGATGATGACGAAGGATTTATCGTCATAGTCTCTCTTTTTTATGATGACAATGACGATTTTGTCTGGTCATCATCTCTGGTCACTTTCCCTCTATTAACCTAACTCAGATGATGAGGGACCATGACGAAATCATCATCTTGATTGTCTGCTGCCAGGACCATGATGATGACAAAATTGTCACCATCACTCAAGATACGGATGATGACGTTTAAGGATTTAGATTTGCATTATTTTATTTGATCTAGCACTTCCACTGGAAAGGTAATGATTTAAATTTTTCTCTACCTACAGAATGACTCCATTGGTACCTCTCCAAAAGAAAGTATATACTTCAATTCTTCGGAGGGAACTCCCAAATCTTCTTGCATTTGCATCTGGCGCTTCGTACCACCAGTCCTTGCAAAATATTGTAAGAAAAATATTTTTCCGTCTCCTGCATGAGATATTTCTACTCTATGAATTTGCCTTACATTAATGTATCCTGAAGATGCCGGATAAGGGGACACAATACGTGCCTAATTCCCATGGCTTTTTTAAACAAGAATTTCAACTTTAAGATGGTTCGTTGGCACAATAGTAATATCCATTCAATGTGCAACTCCTAAGGATCATAAATATATGATGTCGAATCACATATGTTACTGACTTTTATTATGTTCCTAAGGATCGTAAATTACTATGTTCCTCGGCACAATAATAATTTCCTTCTCAATGTCGATCAGGTGGTGCAGCTTCGTAAGGCATGTAGTCATCCGTATCTTTTCAATGGAATTGAGCCTGAACCATTTGAAGAAGGCGAGCATCTGGTTCAGGTAAACATTTGTTCTTATTTGACTCTATGAATCAGAAAGATAGAGAAGGCTTGAAAAAACATAATGATTTGGTGTTTTAATGGTTTAACTTAAGATTTTATGAGGGATGGTAACTAGAAATAAATGCTACTCAAAATCCATTTCCTCTTTTTAGATATTTGCTCTTTCTTTTTTCCCTTATACAGCCATATCCTTAATGATGATTAGTCGTCATTGACCTCATCATTTGTTCGCACTAGGATGACGTTGACAGCGACAAAGTAGTCATGATTATCGTCACTCGTCCGTAATTATGATGATGAGGACAATAGTTATTTTCTCCTCTTTCCATCGCCAGTCTGCCATCACAGTGATGGTCTTCTTGCAGTCTCCACTACTACTAGCTTCTCGTCCTGGGTCAGTATGACTAGAAGAAGATGCCAAGTAGTCATCGTCCTCATCATCGGCCTGCCACTATGATGAGGATGATGATATGAACCTTGTTCTAGGTTCGTGTCGGAGGAAGAAAAGGACGAGGCAAGGTAGGAATTCCCGGGGTGGAGAGGTGAAAAGGGAAGGGTAGGGAAGGAGGCCGAGCAGGGGGGGGGGTAGGGATCGGTCGGGGGACGAGCCGCCTGAAGACGCGGTGAAGCAGAGATGATCACGAGGACAGGGATCGTGGAGGGAGATGGAGCGTGGATATAGGAGAGACGAGAAGGGAAGGAAAACCAACTATCACTTAAGAACCGAACATTCAGTCTGCCCTCCCCAGAAGGAGGGCTGTGTTATCTAAAGGAATGTAAATGGGAAACATAACGAGAATGCCCTCGACGTGGCCCAGGAAACCTATCAGATGATGATGGTGACGAAGACATCATAGTCATTCTGCTGCAACTGGGATGACAATGACAAAATTTTCATCTTCATTGTCACACCTGCTAGTGAAGATGACAATGATGAGGCAATGTGTGGATGACGATGATGAGTTAGTCCTGAGACGACTAACACCTGCTTGATTCATTGGCCCGTTAGCTTCCACAAATAAAGAAGGGCATTCATAGATTTGCATTTGTCGATGTTGTTTGAAGCACTAATGAAAGTTATCATAATCGATGCCAGGCAAGCGGTAAACTTATTGTTCTAGACATGCTACTCCAGAAGCTTCATGCGTCCGGGCATCGCGTTCTGCTATTTGCACAGATGACCCACACTCTCGATGTTATACAGGTTTGTAATCCTCCTTTTTGTTCCCACATTGAATTACTCGGCTTTTCAAGTAAACTAAAAGTAAAAAAAGAAGTAAAAAACAAAAACTACGGGCCTGCATTTCAGACGTTTCTGACGACCAATTACTGCACGTTTTAAGGATTTTCTGGAGCTGAGGAGGTACACTTACGAACGTCTTGATGGGTCTGTGAGAGCTGAGGAACGATTTGCTGCGATAAGAAGTTTCAGCGTGCAAAAATCAAAGGTTACGGAAGAACAGGATATCGAGCACGATGCTGCTTTTGTTTTTCTCATCTCCACAAGAGCAGGAGGAACTGGTCTAAACCTCGTGGCTGCAGATACCGTAAGTTCTTGATATTTTTAAGATATATATGCATATATAATGCTGTTCCTCGTGATTAATCTTCTCTAAGATATGTCTGCAACCGTAGGGGCGTCTATATTTAAGCTCTTCCTTCGAATATTTGTAGCTTAAATACTCATCTATGAGAAAATAACATTGCCAGGTCATCTTCTACGAACAAGACTGGAATCCTCAGGTAGACAAGCAGGCTTTGCAACGTGCGCATCGCATCGGTCAAATCAACCATATTCTCGCTATCAATCTCGTCACAGAACGCTCAATCGAGGAGGTCCGTCTGAGATGAACTTCTTCAACAGTTATTCTTTAAAAAGAAAAGTACTTTTTTCCTGAAATTATGACTTCTTACGGCAGGTTATAATGCGGAGAGCGGGTAGAAAACTGCAACTCTGCCATGAAGTTTTTGGGGAAGAGAACAATACCCAGCAGCCCGCTCCGGACTTGGAATCGCTAATATTCGGACTGCATATTTTTGGGTTGACCGATTTGGATGGTGAAACTTCTTTCAGCACCAGCATGGAGCAACTAAACGCAATGACAGAGAAGATCATCCGACTTCGTAGCCACAAAATATACGAAAAAGATTATCAAAAGTTCGAAATAAACACAGAAACTTTGCAAAACGCAGAATCCATCACTTTTGATCCCGGGCTCGATGAGAAATCCTACTTATCCTGGGTGGAGAAGTTCAAGGAGGCTTCCAAATCCACACAGGACTCTTTGACTCTCTCAAAGAACAAGAAAGAGGCACGTGTAGAAGCCAAGAAAGAAGCACGTGAGAAGAAGCTAGCGAAATGGGAGGCTTCCGGATACCGGTCCTTATCGGTTAGCGAACCTCCCGTTTCTACCGTTGGACCCGATACCATGTCCGATTCCGGATCCGTTCAGTTTGTGTACGGTGACTGCACGAAGCCTTCACTTATCTGCCCCTCGGAGCCCACCATAATTTTCAGGTTTGATCCTCTTGTCTGTCATCTGGGTTTCTTTTTAATCTAGGACTAAATAACAGTCTCATCCATCCACATTTGTCATCGCCACCATTTTGTCATCAGTCCTTTGCGGTCTTTAGTCTGTGATGAAGAACGGAACGGATGATGGAATGGATTGGAGATCGAATTGCTCTTCAATCAGATCGCAAAAGATCAGGAATTAGGGTTAAATATATGGCATCTGTCCATTGGTGACAGTGGGTAGAAACATGAGTCATCTCAGGCAGATGACTTTGAACAGTCAACCATCCACAAGTGTCAAGGATGATGGATTGGGTCTTCTAGGTGCACAGACGAAGGACGGGATAATTTTTTCGTCCTGGGATGAGAAACCATCACGTCCAAAAAAGTGAGGTGCAGGACAAGACTAAAACCATCCCAAACCATCTCGATTATGCACCTCAATGGAAACGAAATGGATGATGATGATCAAGTGTCCATCCTCTTATACTATTTTAATCAACTAATATTTGCAAATTATGATCATTCTTACAGCACATTAGATGATTCTGGACGCTGGGGGCACGGAGGAGTGTTCGACGCACTGGGAGCCCTGTCAGACACTATACCAGAGGCTTACCAACGAGCATTCGAATTTGGAGATCTTAAACCGTCCGATCTCCATCTCATCAAGATCAACGGTCAGCACTCTTCCCGCACCATGGTTTCTAACCGTTGATCTGTCCTGCTGATTTGCCACATCCCCCCAGATTCTTCTCCACAGCCGCGCTACGTTGCTCTTGCCGTTGCCCAGTCATACAATCCCAGGCGCAAACTGCCGAGAAGCGGCATCTCCATAGCTGCCCTCGACTGCTGCCTCTCCAAAGCCTGCTTCTCTGCCGCTCAAATTTCCGGTCTTCAACAATTTCCTGCTATCTTTTCCAAATTATAATCGGCTGGTGTTTAGAACTTACTTCTCTTGCAGCGTCGATTCACATGCCACGGATCAGCGACCAGGTCGGACCGCAACGCGCGGACTGGTACGCGGTGGACCGCCTCCTTCGCAAGTACGCTGCCATCCACAGCATCAAAATCTTCGTGTACGGCCCAGATCTTCCCATCTTTCAACCTGCGTCAAATGCATTTCCTTCACCTGGTTCTTTTTCTCTCCCATTTTGCAGGTACTATTACCGACGGTGATAGGATTGACCCCTGGTGTAAACGCGTTGACCGGATGGTCAACACTCTCTTTCAACTATGAAGGTATTTTTCAAGTTCCCCCAGCTGTACATGTCTCAGACACGGCCTATTAGCCTTCGGATTCCGGCGACAGCAATTGATAGGACGACCACCAGGACGAGCTTCTTGGACGCCAGCGGCCGGAGGTTAATCCTCGCCCTGCGCTTGTTCAGGCAATGGGCCAGCGTCTGACCCAGCGAGCCCAACCAGCACGACACGAGAGTCAGCACCATCCATAGGATATCTCTTGGGCCGGCGGCGGCACCCAGGTCCATGACTTTTGAGCCCGTCATGCAAACACCGGTAGCAACGGGGTCCAGACCCAGCCATTCGTTCAAACGGGCAGAGATATTGATCAACAGCCTCGCCAGCCACGCCACCTCGCCTTCTGAAATGGGCCTTCTCATCCAGTCTCCCTTGTATTTAACCTCAGCCCACTTGGGGCCACCCGGGTGCTTTGGGGAGAATCCTGGCTCTGCATGGGCCTCGACTCGGACCCCAGGTTGATGATGGGCCACTCTTCTCGGGCCACTGAACAGAGTCCCCATCTTGGCCTGAATTCTGTCCATGTCGTGGACCGGCCCATCTCGGCGCCGAATCTCGGCCTCGGCGCGCAGGACAAACAGCTGGAGCAGCCAGTGGGCGCCATCCTCGCCTTCGCTGAAGAGCCTCAGATCCCGGTTCGAGCTCTCGTGCAGTAACGAGCCGTCCGCCTCAGTCTCGCATAACCCATCCTCCCAGTCCTATAAAAATGAACAATATATTAACAAATTTGTAGATTTAAAGGTTTATTTGATTTATTTGTTAACCTGCAGCTGCTGTCGGAGGGTGGGAGCGAGCTTGGCCAGCACTGCATCGGAATGGGCCACTGCCCTGGAGTGGTATGCAGCTTCGACGCTTTTGAGAAGGCCCATTAGCTCCTTGGATGATGTGAGGATATTCAAGACCTGAGGAGTGATGAACTATGATCAAGATTGTTGATATGGAAGTTAGCATTTATCCAGGTTGATCAAGAAAGAATATATGAATATATATTTCACTGGTATGCACTTCTAGAAAAAAGTATTATCTTTTGAACTAAGGAAAGGTCAGTGCTGAGCATTGATAACGCACTGATTGTCAGGCCCTTTTTGCCGATTGCAATTAGAAAAAGAAAATAAATTAAAATAGGGAAAATACAGTTGCTACAGGTAAATGAATTTCCTCGATTCATCACACACCATTTTGTTTAGAATAGTATGCGGAAAATCATAAATTTCGAAATACCAATATCAGAGCTGGCGATTTACGAGTCATAGCATGGCTTTGACCAAGGAGGTCCATAAAATGGAAGGCAGTCTTTACGTCGTAGACACCCATAAAATGTAATTCTTTTAAACCGAGCAATAAATGTTATGCGATTACATCTCTCTCGATGTTTAAACCACGTCCACGGATAAATTACTTGCACTTTTAGCCAGAGCTTTGGCAATGAGAGCAGTATCTTGAAGCGTATTAACATTACTCGGGAGTTAATCTCCAATTTTTAGGACACATCTAAAATTTGAAAGAGTTTGAAAATAGGAGGAAGAAGTATTTTATTGAGAAAAAATGCACTGCCTCGAACCTAAAAATAACTCGATTTCCTTGAACAGATTGAATTTCATGCCAGAAATTACATAAATGAAAAGATTAATTGTCGAAGGAGATCCATAAAATCGATTTTGGGTATATAAAGCAAGTTGCACGGCTGTTTTTTGCAGAGAAAAAAATCAGATAAGCAACTAAAAACCATCATTGATTAATCAAGAGGTAAAATAAAAGATAACTGTCGAAAAAAAAACTCTAACACACCTTCAGAACCATGGAGACAACCTTCTCCGCGTCGTTATGGAGAATCTTGTGGGCAAATCCCAGGAAATGCACGAACAACGAGTTGTAAAACAGATAATTGGAGGTCACATAAAATAGCCAAGAAGAGGAGTACCGCTCACTCGATCTCATAATCTTCTCCTTCCCATCATGAACATTTCGAGACTGAGATTTCTCCTTAGCCAACTCACTCTTACAAACCTCAAACTCCAAGAACACATCAGGAGTAATCAACCAAGGCTCCAAATAGCTAGCCCACAGAGAAATCACCTGGCAAGCATTATCCATGGAAGTCTCAACAGGACAAAAGAGGAAAGATCTGAGTATGAATCTGTAAAGGGGCCGCTGAATCACTGAAGAAATCGGCAAACTTGATTGAAAAGAAGCCTGCCCAGAGCTATTCAAATAGGTAATCATCAGCTTAATCACTTCCCCCAATCCCGGAGAAGGAGGATTATCCACAAGTAACCTCTGAAAAGGGAAATTAACCCCCAACGAAGAACACAAGCTCTTGGGCAACGGAGAAAAATCATTATCCACAATCCAGAACTGCGCCAGAGCGCAAATCAGAAACTCCGCCTGAAGAGCAGAAGAATCATGGAATAGAGAACAGCGATAAGGCTGATCGCCGCTCTGGACTTGATTAGGAACAAAAGCCTGAAGATATTCATACAAAAGCTTCAAGTAAAGCCCACAACTCTTCTTCTTGATTGAACTGGTACTGCCATAGCTCGCTAAAGAAGGCCAGGAAGAAGCCCAGATAAACCTCCTCGTCTTCCTCGCCGTCAACGCATCGGAATTCTCAGACTTACCTCTGCAGACGGGGTAGTACGCGAACCAGAAGATGAAGTATTCAAATACGCTGAGCTGAAGCCGAAAAGACCCATGAACGGCGTCTTCTTGAACCCTAGATTTGAACAACGGGCAGAGTTCTTGGAGAGAGGAGGAGCGTTTCTCAGTCTGGAGAACGAATCGCATCCAATCGGGCAATCTCTCGACGGGGAAGATGAATTTGAGGGGAGATTGTTTGTCGACGGCGGAGATTGAGGAGAGGAGGACCCCGCGAGGGGAGAGAAGGGCGAGAACTCGGGCGGAAACTTCGGAGTCGGGGTGATCGATCCAGGAAGGGGAGGAGGGTTCGAAGCCGAAGAGGCGGGAGAGGAGAGCGGGGAAGGCGAGGGAGAAGAAGGGGCGGGCTTGGTTCGATGGATCGCAGCGGAGGAGGTCTTCGACGGCGGTGCAGGCGGCTGCGATCTGCGCTGCTGAGGAAGATGAGAGGATGGTTGTGGCGAGGTGCTGAGCTCGTTCTTGGGCGTTCATGGCGAAGGAGAAGGGAAGCTTCTGGCTATGGCGAAGGAGAAGGGAAGCTTTTGGCTATGGCGAAGGAGAAGGGTGTCGTCTGCGAGGAAGGGAAGGTTCTGGCTATGGCGGGAGGTGGTGGCGCGGGGAAGAGGGCTCGACTAGGGCAAAGAGAAGAGCTTTCTTCAGAGCGAAGTTTAAATCCGCGAGGCGCTCTTCCCACACAGAGACGACGTAGCCGACTGCGTGTCGCGTGGCCGTCTGTGGAGTAATTTATAGTCTCGGGACGTGACCGGCGGCCGTCATCCGTCACGTCAATAGCTCAGGGACGCGGATTAGACGATTTTCTCTTTCTTTTCGTACATTCGCACAAATTCACACATTCGCGCAAAACTAAAATAAAATCCGCACAAAGCGAACAAAAGAACCACACATGGGTCCGTGCTATGTTCTGTTCGAATTTGTTTTTGGTCTGTTCGGAAAACTGAACAGTACGAACAATTTGCACAAATTCGCACAAAAAGAACAAAACGACCATGTTTAGGCGGAAATTTGTCCCGGGACGAACGGAGGTCTCAGACGGTGGACAGTAAGGGATAGAGGAAAATCCATCAGATTCGATTCTGACGGTTGATATCTTGCCATGTGGCATAACTATATCAGTTTCCTAGATATTGTTGAATGGCGTCCCTGCTTTTTAAACGAATTCGTCGGATTCATTTAAAATTTTAAACATGATTTTTTCGTCCAGGATGAGGGACGGAACAGTTTTCTCTTGACGAGAGGGACGAAAGTTCCAAGGTCGGGATGCAGATGATTTTTTTCTTCAATGGACGAATCCCTGGACGGGACAGTTCAGATAATGTTGAAATATCCGGATGTTGGCCAGGACGATGTTCGCCTCGTCCAGTCCATCGTCCACGTCCCAGACAATCTGGAACTTAGTCACGTCACACGTCACGGTGACGGCAACGTCACTGATGCTGTGGCGACGAAACTAGGGGCTTGTGGTGGTGATGGGGACGGATGACGAATTGGTCATGATGGTGACCCGATGGTGACGGGGGGCCATGGATGGGTGACGTGCCGGGATGTCCGTCACGGATGACGGCCTTGACGAATTTTTAAAAACTTTAAAAATGGTAAAAAACTTAAAAATCATTATATTTAAGCTTTTCGACGGCCAAGATTTCGCCAGGTGGCATGGTTAACTCAATTTCTTGGCATTTTACATAAAAGTCCCTGCACTAATTTACGCGCAAATAGACACCACCCAAAAATAATTCGAGATATGCTCCCTTGATTCTCTCACTTCCATATTTCCCTATAGGATTGTTTTTCCTGTCACACGTGACGGTGATGCCGTCCGGTGATGGGGACATGACAGCACACCACAAAGAGGGATGTTTGATGCGAATGTGACGGATTTTTCCAAAATCCATAGACCTGTGATGGGTTGGTGACGTGACGAAACTTTCGTCACATCACCGTCCATCCCGTCATGTCTGGGACATCACGTCCTGGACGTGCCATTCCTTAATTTATAGACATTTCTTTTTTCGTAAGCTTGGATTTTATAGGCATTTATTTGAAAAATTGAAAATATCCATCACAATCCCGTAACGCGTCACTGCAACCATTGTCTTGTCCTCGTCCCGTCACCAGACGGCGTCACCGTCACTCGTGATGGAAGTAAATGATCTGAAATTAAATAATACAATAAAATGTACTTTAAAGTATATGATCTGAAAATATTTGATTTTTAAATTTTTTGAAATTTCTACTTTCTTTGTGCTTAAAAATTTTCGTCACAAAGGTCATCCGTGACGTTCGTCCCTTCAAGTCATACGTCCGAGACCCTCCGTCACCGTCACGTCACCGTCATGGGTATTCCTTCACCATCATCGTCACCATCACTGGACAAAAAAGTCATCTGTCACCATCACGTCCATCCATCACGGATCCGCCACCATGACGAATGTCATGACAGATGAGTTTGTAGTTCCATAGTATTTGTTTATCATTTGTTTGTTGGGTAGGGATTGATATTGCTCATAACCTAACCCTAAAACTTGAAACCCTAGGCATTCAGAATCTAAGATCTGAACTATAGTCTCACTGGTATGAAGTTTCCATGAAATTAGTGTTGGGTTCTAGAGGCCTTGACTTGGATGAACAAATCAAAATGATGCACAGCGGAAGTCTTTTGCGAATCGAACGGCATCAACGAAAACATTAAACGAAGTACCTTTTCACGGATCGCATCCGTGATTTCTTTGATCCTGGAGCAAGACGAGTCGAGCTGCTCAAGTGTGCAGCCTCTAGACGTATCCACGCGGTCCTCGACGTGTCGGATCTCCTCCTTCTCATTGACGAGCCCCGTTCTTTCTTCATCGACGTCGTTACGTCATCCTGATCACATCAAGGATGGAGAGGGGTGTGGAGAGAGTGGAGAAGGGGAAAGGCCCCTGAACAATTCTAGCCTGGGTGAATTTCGTTCAGGGCCTTCCTCTATTTATACTAAGTGGTATTTTTCATAAAAACTCCCAAAACTTAAATATATCTTCCTACGTCCAAAAGACCATTTGCGTGTGACCCTCTAGGCCCATGTATTAGTCTAGTTAACGACTCCAGCGGCCCAATAACCTTTATTGGCCTTACAAATTAATTAACTATATCACCATATAGATTAATTAACGTCGGATCGATTTAACCCAATCAATAGTTGAGACTTTGACACGTGGGATGCCAAGCTACACCTCGTGTCCTAGAAGATACAAAGGAGTGTGTATCGACTCACTCATGGAACCTGTTCGTCATCAATTACCGTGTATGTATAATCCCTCATCCACTTGACGCTCCTTAGACGACTTAGGGTATGGTCAACTATCAAACCCTAATCGATCATCCGAGTTAGTACTAATGCATTCGGAAATCATCGGAGAACTCTTCTCCGATATTTCACTGCCTTGGCCAAGGGCTTCGTTGAATCGTCTTCCATGAGCTTTCACCTCTTATACCAAGGGTGGACGATCCCATCTTGACCACTCAATCGCCTTTGTGTACTTCTTGATGCACCCGAACTAAGACCGTTTAGAATCCCATGATTAGAGACTCGTTGGCCATAGCCAAAGTACAACCGTCCGTCCACAAGACGTCTTTGGTGTCTCAGGTCTAAGGACCACTTACACAACCGTGACGTGAATCAACCTGATTGACAGTTTGGTATAATACCATTCAAGGATTCGTACGGATCAATTCAGTGAACTCTTTCCGCTAAAGAGCACCCACTATCTATCCTTAGTGTCGCCACACTAATGACTACGGGACCGGCCATACTCATCATATGAGTGAGGCTAGATAGTGCTATTCTATTCGGATACTTCGATGTCCTTCTCGCGTATCCTTCGAATAGGAATGTTTAGAACACATGCTTAAAGACTGGTGATCTCCGCATTACGATCTCATCATAATTCACTAAGTCCGATCATGTATTCATGGACTTCATTATACGCACCACACGTGCACTATAATGAACATGTTCTATTAATGAATATGGAACGAGATGTGGAATGTGTGATTGGCTTGCCGGCTACATATATTTTCATCAATTAGTAGTTTAGAATTCATGAATAAAATGATAATGTATGTAGTGAATGTATTTGTAGAGTATGGTGTTTATCTCCACACTCATCAACTGATTCATAGGAGAGTTTTCTTCAAACCCTAGACATTAAGAATTCAAGACCTTGTCAATGCTCTCATCGGCATGAAGTTTCCATGAAATTAATGATTTATAATTTTGACTGAAATGATAAAATATGTAGTGAATGTATTTGTAGAGTATTGCGTTTTCCTCCACGGGCATGAATTGATAGGATAGTTTCTTCAAACCTTAGACATTCAGAATTCAAGACCATGCCAATTCTCCCAGCATGAAGTTCCCATGAAATTAATTATTTGAAATTCTGATTAAATTGATAAAATATGTAGAGAATGTACTTGTAGAGTATGGTGTTTATCTCCATGGTCATGAATTGATTCATAGGAGAGCACTTTTCAAACCCTAGACATTCATAATTTAAGATCTGAATTATAGTTCCCTTGACATGAAGTTTCCACGAAATTAGTGGTTTAGAATTCTAGACTAAAATGATAATGCATGTAGTGAATTTATTTCTATAGTATGGTGGCTACCCCACACTCATCAACTGATTCATTGGAGAGTTTTCTTCAAAACATATGCATTCAGAATTTAAGATCTGAACTATAGTCCCACTGGCATGAAGTTTCCATGATTAGTGGTTTGGAATTCCTGAGTAAAAATGATAACGTATGTAGTGAATGTATTTGTATAGTATGGTGTTTATCTCCACAGCCATCAATTGCTTCATTGGAGAGTTTTCTTCAACCCCAAGACATTCAAAATTCAAAAGGCCAGGCCAATGGTCCAGTGTCTTGAAGTTTCCATGAAATTAATGATTTGGAATTCCTGACAAAATGATAATGTATGTAGTGAATGTATTTGTAGAGTATGGTGTTTATCTTTATAATCACCAATTTATTTATAGAAGAGTTTCCTTCAAACCCTAGACATTCAGAATTCAAGGCCTGGCCAATGGTCCCACTAGATGGAAATATATGCAGCCGACAAGCCAATCACACATTCCATATCTCGTTCCAATTTCATTAATACAACATATTCACTAGTCTTTAAGCATGTGTTATAAATATTCTTATTCAAAGGATACACGAGAAGGACATCGAAGCATGTGTATAGAATAGCACTATCTAGTCTCACTCATATGATGAGTATGGTTGTTCTCGTAGCCATTAGTGTGGAGATACTAAGGATAGATGGTGGGTGCTCTTTAGTGGAAAGAGTTCATTGAATTGATCTGTATGAATCCTTGAATGGTATTATATTGAACTGTCAATCAGGTTGATTCACATCATGATTATGTAAGTGATCCTTAGACCTGAGACACTAAAGACGTCTTAGTTCTAACCTACGTGTCCCAAATCATGGGATTATAAATAGTCTTAGTTTGGGTACATCAAGAAGTTCACGAAGACGATTGAGTGGTCAAGATGGGATCGTCCACTCTTGGTATAAGAGGTTACAACTCAAGGAAGACTATGCGTTGAAGTCCTTGGCCAATGCAGTGAAATATTGGGAGAAGAGCTCTCTGATGATTTCTGAACGCATCAATACTAACTTGGATGACCGATTAGGGTTTGACAGTTAACCATACCCTAAGTTACCTTAGGAGCATCAAGTGGATGAGGGACTACACATACACGGTAAATGATGACGAATATGTTCTAGGTGTAGCTTGGCACCAAATGTGTTGGAGACTCAACCTATCGATTGGGTAAATTGATCTGACATTAATTACTCTATATGATGATATAGTTAATTGAGTTGGAAGGATAATAAAGGTTATTGGGTTGCTCGAGTCGTTAACTAGACTGATACATGGGCCTAGAGGGTCACATACAAATAGTGTTTCGGATGTTGAAGGATATACTTAAGTTAGGGGGTTTTTATGAAAAATACCCACAGTATAAATAGGGGAAGGCCTTGAACATAATTCACCTAGACCAGAATTTTTCAAGGGGCTTCCCTTTATTCTCCTTTTCCCCACACATCTCCTCTTTCGATATGATTGGGACGCCGTAACGATGACGACGGAGCATGAACATGGCTTGTTAACAAGGAGGAGGTCTAACATGCCGATGACCGTGTGGATATGTCTAGATGCTGCACACTTGAGAAGCTCAATCCGTCTTGCTCCAGGATTCAAGAAATCACAGATGCAATCTGTGCACATGTACTTCATTCAGTGTTTTTATCAATGCTGTACGATTTCACTAAAATCTTCCGCTTCGAGTCGTTTTGTTTTCTTCATCCGGATCTAGGCCTTTGGAACCCAATACCACTGACATGATATTTCCATGAAACTAATGGTTTTCCTTCTGATTAAATGATAAAATATGTAGTGAATGTGCCTGTAGAGTATGGTGTTTGTCCCCGTAGTCATCGATTGATTCACAGGAGAGTTATCTAAGTCTTTGTAAAGTTAATGTAATTACGAGATTTGTGGGAGATGAATCACAGTATTTTATCATTTTAATCAGAATGCCAAATCGTTGTTAGAAAGATGTTCTGTAATGGCAACATTAATCCTACTGCTTTAATCTTACTGAATATAAACTTAGTATATATGTGACAACATGCATGTTTAGTGCTCTAATATGATAATATTTGTATGAATATTTTCATTTAATAACTCATATTTTCATGTTATCAAGCGTAAAATGATTAAATCTATTTTTTAGAACGAATTTCTGAATTTTCTGCATTTTTGGGATTTTTCTAACAATAGATTCTAAAATAATATAATTTTTCAGATGAAATATGATTTTTCTGGAATTTTTAGACATTAAATTTGGAAAGATATGAATATTCTAAGTCAAAAAATATATTTATACGTATTTTTTGGACTCTTACTGTATTTAATATGAATTTTTAAAGTAGTTTAAGTTTTTTATTCACGCTGCCACGTGTCGCAGTTCGATTCATCAAATAGCGACGAATCATAGCGCTCTATGATGAATGGCATCAGCCAATCATAGGTGAGTTAATGGGCTGGTTGAAAGATAGTGAGTTGTGAGATCCATCAAGTGTGTTCTTGGTGTCTTGGGTGTGTGGGAGAAGCATTGGAGAAGAGGGAGAACTTACCGGCACTCGTAAATTACCGTGATCCCTGACAGAACGTAAGGATCTAAGGTAAGTGTCTTAGCCTTACGTTGTTTATTTTGCTGGCATCATAATTCACTTAATTAGGGTTCTTCAACATATTCTCACTCACATTTTACTCCTTTGTATTCTCTTATCTCGTCTCTCTATCCTCTCCATCACACTGTTACACATTCAGCCGCTATCATCGTTCACACTCTCGATCATGTCCTTAACATTCACTTATTCATTGTTAAATTAACATATAACTTACATCCTTTTACTCGATATCAATAGTTCATATCCTCTACTCTCATCTTTATCTCTTCTCTCGTTGATCATCACTATCATAAGAAATTATTCCTTAATCATCGTTCCCTATGAAGACGTTCGGTACTCATCACTAACTAAGTATTATTAAGTACGATTAAATTTAATTTTTACTGGATAATCTCAATTACCAACCACGAGAGTATCAGTATGCCATGAGAGGGAGCGGAGCGAAAAAGTGATGACATGACTTTAGGAGCAAAGAATGTGATTTAAGAAATCAGTTCTGACAAAAATAAAAAAAATAGAATTATAAGAAAGAAGGTTATTTGAAGGTGATGCCTGGTACAAAGTCTGAAACGATGAAACGATGAATCAACATTCTAAAACAAAATAAATAAAAGTTGTTGTTCCATTAAACTAAAAGCGATGAGTTAGGAATCTCTCAATTGACCAAAAAAAATAATGTTCTAGAGGCATCTCCAATTCTTATCGATTTGGTTCTTTCTGCACCATACTTCGATCTTCCCCTTCTTTGATCTGGAGTTCCCAGAAAATCCTTGACTCCTCAAATATAATGGGATTTAACACCTTGCCAAATTTTGGTGGATTTAGTTTGATTTGATGTGGTTGATTGAAAAATAAAATACAAAATAGTATTCTAATGGACTAGATAAAAATTGGAATATTTTTGCTTCAGCACTAAGAAGGGGAATGATAGAGCGTGCCAGCCCACTCCACCGGAGACGTCTTTAAAGCCACCATCGTCGTCATCGACAGCCCCACCAATTCGCATCCAGCCCTGCCAGCATACCTAGGTTTCATTGAAGACACCCCGGTTCAAATACCCTGGGTCAAAGCACATCTGTATCTTTCTCACATTTTTATTTCATATTGCTTTCGTCGTTTTATTGCGTTCATGTATCGTGTTCATCGCGTCTGTGTTCATCGTGTCGATTCCGTATTTTTCTTGTCGTGTTCATGTTTGTGTCACTGCATCTGGTGTCATTTTGCATCTTCGAATACATGTAAGATGTATTTTTTAATTTTGTGTTAGAGGGTGGTCCTAGGTATAAAACGCCCCCCCCCCCCCCCCCAACCATTAGGGCACTTGTGCCCTTACTAAGGGCTCCCTTGCCCTTAGTAAGGGCCATCGTGCCCCTATAACGGGGGCACGACGGTGCCCTAGTGCCGTAGACCATTTGGAATTATCGAGTTGAATTTTGTTCATTCCATGGTCTCACCAAGAGAAGAAGAGAGGAAAGGAGAGTAAGAGGAGGAGAAAAGAGACGAGGGAGAAGGGGAAGGGTGGAAGGTTGCCGCCAAGCCTTACCGGACTCCACCAGGGCACTCAGTCGCCGAATTGCGAGTGCCAAGTCAGCGCGTTGTGTTGTCCCTCTTGTTTGCGTCAACGACCCATGAGAAGTTCTGGGTTGTTGCACATTCGTGGAACAGAATCTCCCACCCACCGGTCTATGTCGAATGCTGTCATGCTTGACTCGCATTACCGAGATGCCATCACCATTTTCTGCCCCATACGCTTGTGCATGTGCGAGTCACACTCCATCGGAGCCACGTTCGAGTCGCCAGAACCACGCATCTCATGGCCTTTTCGTTGGGCCTGATAAGCCTAAAATTGGTGTGTAATTATGTCGTTGTTTGGATTTTTAGACTTATGCAAGAAATTTTATCCTATTTCAAATGAATTAGTTCAAGAATGAATTAAATTTTCATTTAATGGACTTAATTGAGTTTTGTAATTAATCAAAATTAAGCAAAAAATTAATAATGATCTTAGTATTTTCGGTCAAGACACCTTGGATAGGATAATATTAATTCTTTTATCAGATCAATTCGGATTTCAAATATTCAAATCAGGGTGATTTATCAAAACAATTTTTATGCATTAAAACTTGGGAATGAATAAGCAAGAAAGGGATTTTTAAAATTGGACTTGAAGATGGATGATTTTTTTTTAATGAAATTTTAGATTTAGGTATTTTAGATGTTTAAATGAATTTTCCAATAATAAATTATAAGATCTAGAGAGAGAAAATAGGTGATCTAACCTAGAGAGAGAAAATAGACAAATTTGGGGGAAAATAGATTAGAGATGAAATTTGACCCAAAATTAAAGATCTAAGATGCAAAATGGGATAACAATCGATGAAGAACTAAGTATTAACAATCAGATATTGAATCAAAATCAAAATGCAATGCTAATCACCTTTAAAATCTAGTTCAAGGGCATGTACATTTCGCCCATACCATGGCGTTTGAGAATCGTTCAAGAAGAAGTTCAAAAAGCAAATTAGAAACTTACAACTTTCAATGATGAATCAGGATCTGTCGACTTCCAAAGCATCTATTGTGTCCTTCCAGGCCAAATCCTTGGGGAGAGCTTAAAAAAAATGATTTTTCGCCTTCTTCTCCACCTCTATTTAAAAATTCGACCTTGTGGATCATAGTGGGTGAAAAGACAAACCCACCCTCAAAATTTGAGCTTTGTCGGACAGCTAGATCTCAAGATATCGTCATTTTACTAACAATTAATTCTGTCCGTTGGATCGTCTTATCTCTCATCCATGCAGCTAAAAAAGGTAATTTTTTTATTGGCTGATGCTTTTTTCCTCCTTTTCTCCATCCTCGGATTGTGTTCTGACACGTCTTTGGGCACTTCCACAGGCCGTAATCATCGCGAAATGATGCTGCATTTGAATGTCTAACAAAATGCCACGTTGCTCTTGTCACCACCTTTTTGAATAAAAAAAATAAAAGAGGTAAGCTTACCAAAAATTTAATGCACGCCGAGTCGATTGCTGCGTGCATTAAATGCCCGCGGAGAATCGATTCTGCATGTGTGTAATACGAAGAATCATCATAAATGCACGCGGAGATAAATTCCCGGCGTGCCATTATTGCACAAAGAAAAGCCACATACAAAAAAAACAAAATTTACCTTTTCCTCGCCGCCTGCGCCACATCCTTTTCTTTCAAAATAATGATTTGTTCATTATGGCATCGCACATTGCGATGCCATAATGAGCCAATAATGCTCTCTTTTTAATGCATCCACTCATTTGCCCAAATTTTGGGCGAATGACGTGGATGCCACGTGAAATATATATATATATATATATATATATATATATATATATATATATATATATATATATATATATATATATATATATATATATATAATGCCAAATAAATAAAAAATATTCTTTAAATTTAAAAAATCATTTCTTGGCTAAATAATAGTCAGAAAATTATAAAAAAATATGCAAAAATTCCAGAAAATTAGTAACACCCTTACCAACTTCTAGTCAAATATTTTATTACCTTCAAAATATTTCTTCAATACACTGGGGTTAAATACCATGTAAAAAATACTAAAAATAAAAAAAACAATCATAAAATCAGAGTGCAAGTTATTTATATCCACTTATGTATGATAATATGCAAATATGGCCAATAAAACACACATATGTAATGTAATATACATCAATTTAACAGTATAATTTGCAAGTTATCAGGGCCAAAGACCCTTGTGGGATCATGGTACAGCCAGCAGACGTATCTAGCACAAACACGCAATGCGCTCAACGCACTACATTGTGCTCATGCTGTCCGCAAATACGCCTGGGCCAAGCTGCCGGCTCATTGCTCAAGCCGCCGAAAGATGCCCTACGCCCTAGAAGTCAGCACCGCCTTTCCAACCACCACCGCACTATGTATGTCGCCCGCTGGTAGTACAAGCTGACTAGGTCTCCACACGCTCGATCCTTACAGTGATTCGCCTGCTCCCCATACTCCGTAGCAAACCGGCCCCGCAGCCGCGCCAGGCCCTTTCCCGACTGCAGCCGTCGCTGCGTTGGCTAAAGCCGTTGGTGTTGTTGCTCGTGCCCATGTTTGCGCCACAACGAACGCTGTCCGATTTGCTCTGACCGCAATGATCCACCGATATGGATGCGCCCGTCGAGCCTCGACCTTTCGCTCGTAGAGCTTCACCTCTACTCCACTACCTTCATCGCCTCTGCCCTCCAACTACCGCTCCAATGTTGCGTCACCCCGCCAGTCAAGCAAAGCCGTACCCATCAACGGTGCGCCTCCGCCTACCGAGCCTCACTAACCTGTGCATCGTTGAAGACACTGACGACAAACACTGCCACTGACGAGGTGCGTCGTTCGCATTGCTCGTTAGTTATATTATATCTTTCAGTATATTTTCGGCAGCACTCCACCACACTCGGGTTAGAATTAGGTGAGAGTTTATATCTTGAAAATGAGTCGAGTGATTTCCTAGTTACGGGTCGAGCTCCTCTGTTTCGTGCGAGCACCAACGGAAACGTTCCATTCAACGCTGTAGTCGCCATCGTTGCTCCGACGAGGGTGAGAAGGTCATCTTCACTATCACCGGTCGCCCACCCTAGAGCTCGGAGCTAGAGGGTGAGGATGAGAGAGATGAGCGCGAGAAAGGGAGAAGAGAGAGAGAAGAGCGAATAGAGAAAGAGACAAAGAGGAAGAGAGAGGAACGAGCGTGAGAGAGAGGACGCGTGAGAGAAAGAAAAGTGTCATCTGACTGGCTTAAACAAGCAAGACAGAGAGGAACAAGAGAGAGAAGAGCTCGAGAGAGAAAGAGGGAGAGAGAGAAACGAGAGAGCGAGAGAAAATGCCAGAGAGAAAGAGAAGAATGATAGAGAGAGAGAGAGAACGAGAAGAGCGATAGAGTGAGTAACGAGAGAGAGAATAGTGCGAAAGAGAAAGAGGGAGAGAGAGGAACAAGCGAGAGAGAAGAACACCAGAGAGAAGGAGAAGAGTGATAGAGAGAGAGAGAGAGAGAGAGAGAGAGAGAGAGAGAGAGAGAGAGAGAGAGAGAGAGAGAGAGAGAGAGAGAGAGAGAGAGAGAGAGAGAGAGAGAGAGAGAGAGAGAGAGAGAGAGAGAGAGAGAGAGAGAGAGAGAGAGAAGAGAGAGAGAGAGAGAAGAGAGAGAGAGAGAGAGAGAGAGAGAGAGAGAGAGAGAGAGAGAAGAGTGAGAGAGAGAGAGAGGGATAGAGAAGAACGACAGAGAGAGAAGAGGGTGAGAGAGGAATGAGAGAGAAGAGGGCGAGAGAGGATTGATGTGCAGTGCAAAAGCCTGTAGAGCTGTCCGATGCACAGACCGGAAAATCAAACCGGACTGCACATTGGACCCTTTTTGCGCCGGTCGCACCAAAGGACCAACCCTAAGGGGAAGGCAAGATAATAGACAAATGAGCTACAAGAGAAAGAGACTGGAAATGGGAGGGAGAAACAAGTATATTACGAATACGAACAATTAGAGAAAGAGAGGAGAAAAAAGAGAGAGATCAAGAAATAGAGAGAGACAAATGATAGAGAAAAGAAAGACATAGGATAGAGAGAGAAGAAAGAGAACGGGATTGAACAATGATGACATCGGTGATTTTTAATTATTTTTAAAGAAAAACACAAAACCACACAATCAAATAGCTTGAAGCCCCCCTACATGCCGACAACAGAAATGTACCATAGGGTTGTGCTAATGGATGTTCAAAAATTTTAACGTCACAAAGTTCCAACACCACAATCATGCAATTGATCAAAAGACCATCTCTGCACGTTCCAATCACTTAAAACTTTATGTCCTTTCAAAAAAGTCCTTACACTAAGTATATAATTTAATGCCTAGTGAATATCATACTTGCTGTTCCTCTAGGACCATGAACCGTTATAGTTTATGACTCCATCAGCCCAATAACTATTTATTGGCTGACCTAATGAATTAACTATTTATAGCATATAAAATAATTAAGTGTTTATTGTTTCATCAAAAAATAGATGTAGTTAATTATTTAATGGGATTGTGCGGATTAACCATGTATAGCTGGGATTTTTGTGGGATTGATTGAGTATTCAAAACTGATATTTGTACAAAAATCAACGCAAATTAAATCATATTGAACTAGAACATCACAGATGATCTTATCACCTTGTGTGGAACTTGTTCCATTCTCACTTTGCTCCTTGGAAGATTCTCTTCAAACCAGTAATGTACCCTGCCTCGAGATGTATCCATGCAATGATGGAGGACCATCCAGCCGACTCCGCTCTGACCCGTCGCCAGCCCATTGTGGGACCTGAGCCGACGTGAAGAATCCACAGTTCCACTACCAGGTTTGATAAGTGGCATCGCCATCTCGCTATGTGTCCAATGTCCGGGTGCAAAATTTTATGATTTTTTTTTTTATTGTTGTTGAACTGACGGGAGGCCCCTCCTGCGCGAGTACCGGCCTCCTGAATTGTTTCCTTATTTGAATTTGCTTTGTGTCCTCTTTAGGGGAAGAAAACCTTGTTGGGTTTCTCTTCCCCTAAAGAATCCTCTTAAGGGTAGCCCAATAGGCTCCCCTTAAGAGGGGGGAGGGCCCAATAGGGCCACCTTCCCCCACCCATAACTGCCACTTCCCCAATATAAGAAGGGAAGAGCAGACGTGGAGGGATGGGTAAGAAGTCATTGTGTTGAACTCCAGATCTCGTTGTCCTTATTGGCAGTTATTGTTTTTTTCTGTTCTATCGTACTTTTGTTCCTGAAGAAGAAGGAATCATAGAAGAAGAATCAAGCAGAAGAAAAGGATCAACACAAGTGGAAGAAGAAGATCGTCGTAGAAGAAGAGTCAGGTCCGACGGTGCCAACAGTGTTTGTGACGGGGAAGAAACTGAGTTCGATCTCCACGTGAAAGCGTTCTGGACGTCCTGAAGCTGATTAGCGACGAGGCGACCCCTCGTTCCCGACCTACGACCTTGTCGAGAATGGCTGGGGACCCTCTGCTTCATGATACTCTCCTGATTCTGGATCCTCATCGCTGGCTAGAGTCCCCGGAGTCTCACCAAGAAACTTTCCCTCAACAACGTTCGCGTTGGTCGTGACCACTGGTGACACTTTCACGATCCTCTGATCTTCTTCCGCCCATTTCCTACTTCAAAACTCGACTCGTGCTCTAACCCACCGGGAACGAACGGCCAGTCACCGTGACCCTGCGGGGTATTCGGCGATCGATTGAATCATTTCGATCTCGTTTCACCAAACAAGCCGTGGTCGAAGTTTTTTTTTATTCCAATCAAGACTCCTGTTACCGGTCGTGGGAATCTCGCTACCGATCAGCGTCACGCGTCCTCTTTCTCTACGTGAGTGCAATAAAATTGCTACATCACTCCTGGAACTCGGTCAAAATTCCACTGGTCCTCCGCGGTTGAATGACGACGCCATAGTCTGATAAATCAACATGAAATTGTATTACTCCTGACGGCCTCCATCGGATCAGTTCACGCAATTGGAGTCTATTGAGCTGTGGCGTACACTATCGCTTGTGAATTCCGTGGTTGACTGATTTCCTGGTCAAGGTCATCGCGTACATCTCTCCTCTCCCTTATCGACAATTTAATTATCTTCTTCAGTGAATTTAAGAGCGGATATTAGGATTAGCCATTTGCTTAGTGTGGTGATTCTCATTGACGGGCCTGATCTATTCGTTCACGCTGACGGTGTGGACGCTCACGGACGGTGAACGTTCCCCATTACGTTGGTTCACAAACTGAACACTGAAGAACATTGGGAGCTTGACTGGTGACAACACCCGTCACGTGTCATCTAATTGAACTACATCTCGGATCAGTCGACGAACACGTACTTCTCGTTATTATTTTCTCGAATCATACTACTATTCACATCATTATCATTGCATTTTTTGTGTGTTTATCATCGTGACGTACTACGAGGAATCAATTCTGATTGTCGTGTTACATCATGCAATCATAATGACAATGGATATCTTCTTCCACTTCATTAACTCTCCTTGAAGATCATATAGATGTTCTCACCATCAAGTACCACATGAAAAGGGAGTGGTTTTAGAAGAAGACAAGTCATGGGGGTGCCCGGATATGATAGGTTTGGACACCTAAATGGGTTCTGCATATTTATAGTCATGACATATATTTTCATAAAAGCCATTATAGCATTAAATTATATCCACAACGTCCATAAATTTGATTCATGTGAATCTCTAGGCCCACGTATCATTCTAGTTAATAAAATTATTGGCAATAAATTTTAAATTGACCAACATTGTTAATTAATATTTATTAATACTTAGATTAGTTAATCAATGATATTTAACCCAATGTATAGATTAAGTTTTCAGTACATGGGGTGCTAAGCTACAACTCTTGTTCTATAAGATACATAGTATTAGATCAACTTTCTCATAGAACCATTACTGTCATCAGTTACTATATATGTTGATGTCGGACATCGTCGGGGACGTCGTCCGGTTGACACCAAGTATGATGGCTCGGTGCTGATAAGGGATGAAGGTATCGAACGTCGACGGTGTCATCGTCCGACGAATGCAGCCCTAACAGGTCGATGTAACTACGATGCAAGTATGAATGTCCTATGTGTCGTACATGCAGGCTCCGACTCGAGGGAGGAGCCGAGCTCCATGCTTGGACGGGTCGCCAGGTGACAGCGACGGTGGCCTCTCGAACCTCGTCGGAGCGACGAAGGCGTCTACGGCCAAACGGATTCTATTCGTAGGGCGCACGTAACGGATGGTCTCGTCCGTACTGGTAAGACACTCACAGAGTCGTAGTTCTCTCAATTCTTCTCTCTCACCTACCTAGCCCGAGCGCGGTGGAGTCAAGACAAAACTACACTGCAAAAGGTCAATAAACGAGCGACAGGAGAGGACGACGTACCTCGTCGGCATGGCTCGCGGTGTAGGATTTTGTCGACGTCGGTAGCGGTCGAAATGGGTGTGACAGAGAGTCGTCGGAGAGATCACGGCAGCTCGGCAGGCGGTGTATTGCTGGAGTGCTATGTAAAGGTTGGAGGAAGTGAGGAAGACGAGGGCAGCAACACTCGCGGCTCAAGCTGACAGCCGGTCTTTGTTGGCGTGACCCTAACGGATGTGCGGCACCAACATCGTTGGGCAGTAACGGCAAGCAGAGCAGCAGCGAGACGGTCCACCTTCATGGCAGACGAGTGGCCGATAGCACGGTGACTATCGAGGGTGAGATCTATCGACCGGGCTCGCACTGGTGAGCGACGTCACGAACGAGGGTTTTCAGCAGTCTGGAACCCGTTCACCGTGTAGGGGAGAACGGGCACCGATTCGGCTGCCCACTTAGTAGCTTGCTACCTGTGACAGCTGTAATTGGAGACGGGTCTCCACCACCGCACAACTTTCGCGTTGGTAGAATAACAGCCGGTGACCCTCCGAGATGGGTGACTTCAGGCGCTTGAGAGTCGGCTTCACTTACCCCACAGACTGGCAGCAGCACGTCGGAAACTCACGTCACCAGGTGGTGACTGAGCTTCAGTTGCGGCAAATTTACTGACCAGCGGTCAGAGAGCGATAGCCTTGGCCTGAGAATTCAACAGGCGTGTGCCTCGGTGAGGGCTCTTCGTGCACCAGCAAACCTCTGGCTCTTGGAGTGACAACAGAGATTAAAGGCAGCAGAACTCACCCCCTAACATCGACGATGGCAGCAAAAAGTTCAAAATCCGCAGAATTAATGGCGAATAAGGGCGACGAGAAAATGCGCAGTTGGCAGATTTTAGCAAGCTATTTCAGCGGTAGGTCGGGATTCCACCTCGGGCTGAGTAAGGCTGTCGTTCAACAGCATCGGGGACCATCGGATTTCTTCTGAATCGTAAGATTTCTTCTGGCTCCATCATTCCCTTGTGTTTTGGAGCTCGAATTTTAACCCAAACGGAGGATTAACTCTCCGAGCGATTAGGAGACAAGACTGAATAACCTGCGAACAGATTGAATTCTCTTTCTTCTCACACTCCTCGTTCTTCCTCTTCTCCTCCCCTTTCGGATATCTCTTCTCTGAAGAAGGGGGAGACCAGAAAACTCTACAAAACGTTTCTTCTTGTTCTTCTTGGTCTGTCTTCTCTAGGGTGCCCTCTCTTCCCTTATAAAGGGGGAATCGATGGGCCCTTAAGTAGGCCCACAAAAGGGGAATTAGGTCCATTAAGGGGGCCCTTATAAATTGGGCCCCCTCATTACAAGGTAAAAGAGGGGAAATTAAAATAAAAGAAGGAAGAGAAACAAGGGAGGATGGCATACGGGAGGGGGATCCAAAAAACGACCAAGGATCCCTTCCCATGATGATGACGAAGGAAGTGCGGGGCATGTCGTGAATGCAACGAAAACACAATGAGACGAGAAAACATAAAACACGAGAAAGAACAAAGAAACAAAACACGATAAGTTGAGCAATCTCATCCGAGCTTCGACGACAGCGGCGGCCAGCGTAGACGATGTCGTCGACAATCTTCGATGACGTTCTTCATATGTATAATTATTCTTTCATGCTAGATGATGGAGGCAAATTACGGTGTTAATTTTAATGTTCGTTCTAATTTTAATTTGCCTACAATCAAATAAAATTTATAAAATGTATAGAGACTTACTCATGTATAGCGTGAGTAAGGTCATCTCCACAGGGACTAGCCTTTAGGTGTAAATTCAATAAATGAGTTGTTATTTGTTAAAATGTAGTAGAAGAGAAAATATCTCAGATTATGTATATATATGTATTAGAGATACTAGAATAGTAAAGAACAAGGAGTGGTTTACTGAGAGTGAAGAATAAGTATAAGTAGAGGAGGCTAGATAGCTATATTAAGAGAGAAAACGAAAGGGTTAGAGTAGAATTCATACATATTAATAAGGTAGATAGGGAGAGATATAGATATTAGAGTAGGATAGAAATATTAGTACTAGTAAATAAGGATGTACATTGGTGTAGGTTCGCTTATAATAGTATCATATTTTATATAAGTATACTATTTGTTCTATAATTAGTATATATCTTTTAATAGTTTTTATAGTTTCTTATATTTTTATAGTTTTCGTAATCGATTCAATGCAATATAGGTTGATTTAGTCAAACACCCGAGAGGTGTTCGACCAAATGCCCCTTAGGAAGTCAAAGACAGAGAGAGTATATATATATTTTTATGTTTTATAATGTTTTTATAAAGAGGAGAGGTGTTTCTGTTGAACACCCATGAGATGTCCGACAGAATGCTCAATAGACTTCGAATAGTGATAAAAAGAAGATAAGAGGGTGGATTCTGTCGAACGCCTGTGAGGTGTTTGACATAATGCCCTAAAAGAAGACAATATATATTTTTTGTAAAGTAGAACTTAGGTAAGTCAAGACATATTCATCGAACCCGTGAAGCGTTCGATGAAATGTCCAAAAGAAATCGCGGTGATAAAATTCTATGAAACTCGAACAGTATCAGATCGTGAACAAAATCATGCCTTCAGAGTATCAAGGGACATAAAAATCAACCGAAGAAAACCGTGATAGCACCTGGATCGCCCTAATTCGACGAGCAAAGGTGCTAGCGCCGATCGCCGCCGCCTAACTTCGGTATGCAGTATCTTTGCTCGTCTCCTCCACGCTGGCGTGAATCCAGGATGACTCAGGTCCTCTTTGGCGCCTTCCGGAGCTCCAAGAGAGGCTGGAGGGTTGTCACGCCCCTCTTTCTGCTCTTGCCGCCGCCGGATGGGATCTCCGCTGCCGTAATGGCTTAATGATCGAAAGATGAGAAATTAAGGGCTCTTGGCCCCCTTTTAACGGCCTAGGAGGGACCCCCGCAGCCTTCTGATGGTGGGGAGCTGCCCTGCGACCCCTCCTGGGCCGTCGGATCACAGCTGGTCCCCCCTCGCTGGCCGAGAATGGCCTCTGACCGGCGGAGTCGACGGTCAGGGGCGGAAGAGGACGTAAATGCCCCTGGCCATTCGATCATCCTTATAGATGTCCAACGGCTGCGATTAAATCGCAACCATGGACCCCTCTTATGGTGCACCCTGCTCCTGCCCCGTCAGCGGCCCGTTAGCGCCCGTATTCTCTTCTGATTCATCCGTCGATGGGTCCCGCGGCCGAGTCAGCCTAAATAAGAGAAATAAAGTAGTTGAATTGGCGAGACAGATCTCTACCGTCCGATCTTTTTAAAAAGATCGGACGGCTGAGATCATATCCGCTTTTTAAATAAGCCCGAAAAGAGTCGGGTTCCGGGTCTGATTGACTCGAAGCCCGTTTCATTTTTCTTTTTATATTCTTCAGATCACGGCCCGTTGGGCTGCGATCGTATTTTCTCTGTGGCCTGGCCCGATGCGAATAAACTAACATGATTCAAATCCCATATTGAAAACTTTTAAAAAACGCATTAGTTTATAAGAATCGAAATACTTTCTCTTTAAGAGTCTACTGTTGGGCGTGTTCTGACCATGAATTGGGCCTTTGCTATTTGGCTGCTCATGAATGGGCTTCGCCGACGGTTGGGCCGGCTTGAGCACTCCGCGTTCATTGGCCTGGCTGCTGGCTTGAGACCTAGTCCTTGGGTTGCTCCTTAGTCGGCCCATTAAAAACTCTTTTTTTTATCTTTATATTTATATTTATATTTTTCAATAATGTTTCACTATCTCTTTCTGCAAATTAAATACAAATTTTTCGTTGCGATTTCATAGAGAAGATACTAAATAGAACATGAGATAATTAAATAGGCAGTAAATGTATATTTCAACTAAAAAAATATTTAAATTGTATAACATGCATAAAATGACATTAAAATGCATCATTTTCATCATTTGTTCTATTTAGTGCATAACATGCAATACTTCATAAAATTGGGTAAAATACACATGAAATGGTTCCAAAATGCCCTTAAAATATGTGTAATTACATGACATATTTCATCATTCTAGTTAGTACTGATGCATAAGAGGGATCTTTGAAGAACATAACATACAAGATAGCTACTACCATGTTCAAGATTTTATTCATCATCTTCATTTAGTCAATCTACTCCTATGTCATGGGGCGTATGATCTCATGTTGACCACTTGGTCATCTTCTTTTACTTTTTGCCATATCTAAGCTAAACTTATCTGAATTCTGTGATAATGAACTCATACATCTTAGTCAAAACATAGCTGTCCACCCAAAAAATTTATTTGGTGTCTTTCTGTAATGAACACCCATTGTTTGTCTTTAGTATTTCTACACTAATGGTCACATGACCAGTTGCACTTATCATATAAGTAGGATCTAGTAATTTATCTTTTAGGATAGTTTGATATCTGCCTCAAGTGTCTATCAAAAATGAATATTTTGAATACATGTTTAAAGATATGAGATATTATCGTAAGTCACTAAATCATATTACGTATTTAAGGACTTCATTATTAATATCAAGCAAGAATAACAATGAATAAATAATTTATTGCGATGAACTTAAATATGAAATCAATTTGATATTGGCTTGACAACTACATAATATCCATTTTGCTACCCAAGTGGGAAATTAGTTTTTCTAATAAACACACTATAATTGTAGATCAACAATTATTACAGTTACATATTATAATTAAAGCAATTTTGTAAAGCTTGGAATAACACCATTATTCATAGGGGTATGGGGTACAAATACATGTACAAACTAGGTTAGTTGAACACATTGTGGGTAGTTCGAAAAATATGTGTACATGGGTTTTGCAATAGGACAAACCCATGTGTGAAACCTACATAAAGGGTTGTGGTCCCTGTATAAGGTTTCTGGTATGCCTTTTCTGCAGTCTATATATATTCTATAGAAAAGGATAGAGACAGATAGGGATGGAGACATAAAAAGAGTGAAGAGAGGAAGAAATATAGAGTGAGAGAGAATTGAAAGAGGGAAGAGAGAAAGAGGGAAACACAGGAGGGGGGGGAAGATAGAGGGAGAGAGAGAGAGACAGTAGGAGGGAGGCATAGGTAGAGGAGGCAGACAGATAGAAAAAAAAGGTGTAGATAGAGAGAAGAGAGGGAGAGGAAAGGAAGGTCAGAGAGGGAGTTAGGGAAGGAGAGAGAAGGAGGGAGAGAGAGAAACAGATTTAGGGAGAGAGAGGAAAAAAGTGAGAGAGAGTGAGAGAGAGATAGCAACAGCGTGAGAGAGGGAGGGGGAGTAAGGGAGAGGGAGGGAGAGAGACTGGTAGCAACAGAGAGAGAGGGGGGGGGACTAAGAGAGAGGGATGGAAAGAGAGAGATACTAACAGAGTTAGAGAGAGTGGGAGATAGCATAGTGTGAGAGAGAAGGAGATAGAGGAAGGGAGGGAGAGTAACAGAGATGAGGGAGAGAAGAAAGGGAGGGCGACCGAAAACTCAATAGGACTAGTTAGCGATGAGCAAGGGTTGTCTCCACAGGAAACTGATTAGGGAAATAACTCTCTCACTAGGGAGATATTGATAAAGGATTATAAACCTTTACTCATAAAATAATATGACTAGTTAGCGATGAGCAAGGGTCGTCTCCACAGGAAACTGATTAGGGAAATAACTCTGTCTATAGGGTGAATGTGAGATGACGAGAAGGAATACATATAGCGTAAGAGATAGTGATACAATGGAGGTAATGATCGAAGTTTGGGATTACTCCTATTTGAGAAGAGTGAGACGAGTGATGCACAAGTAATGGTTGTGATCTAGTGAATGAAAGCGAGAGAGAGAAGAATAAATGAGGACGTGAAGATGACGGTGAGACAAAATGCGAATTAATGATAAGACGTTTCTGATTTAGGGTTTACTAACTTAGGCTTTAATAGAATATAGGAGGATGTGAAGGTGAGACATAGTAGAAATGGCATGGTAGAACGTGGTGGACGTAGGAGTAGAGTGATGAGTGAAATGGGGGAAGATAGTGGTTTAGGTTTTCTTAGATGAATTGAGAGGGAGACATGTGATGAGATTATAACGCTGTAGGTGATGCGCAAGGTGGATTGTAGAAGACAATATATAAGGATGATGATGGATGAGGATGGATCTGGATGATGGTTAAGAGTGATAAATGATCTACCTAAATGTTTTGGAGAATAAATAATGTAAGGCAAGAGGCTAACCTCAGATCCTTGTGTTCTGATGGGATCAATGTGTCTTCCTGATGCAGATCAGCCTCCCTACTTCTTTGTTGGACCTTCAAAACTTCACTTTCTTTCAATTTGACTCTCTAGGAGGAAGTGAACTTAAATATGTTTCTTACAACGACTAGGCGCTCAATTTACAGATCCAACCATATGAATGGATAGAAGACATAAAGACGAAAAATGAAGCTTGGAAGTTGGAAGATCCTTATCCTCGTTAGCACTGTCATGTAATTCTGTTTGGTTTTGTCTCATAGTCGCATTAAATGCAATCATTGGCTTGGATTACCTTGCATTATCCTAGATCGATGGCTCTTTTTGCGCCATGTGTTGCCTTTGGAAAAATAAAAAAAATACAAGATAACTGTTCAGTATTAAACTGTCCCATTAAACTGTCCCATTAATAAGTTCGTCAATGCACTCCCCTTTAAAAGCTAATAACAGGATGACACATGTGCGCCACATGTGCACATGCACAACACATCTACATGTGGTGCATCATGTCATCATTTGACCAGTCATTTGACCAGGACGAGCTGCATCATTTGACCAGTCAAAGTGTCAAGAAAACATTTTTTTAAGTTCGCACCTCAGCTTCCAATTCGCACTTATTGCAAAAAAGCTCCTCTTTTTTCATTGGGCCATGTCATCCTGCGAAAAGAAAAATAGGTGAGAGAAACATTAAGTCATAAATACCATTATGAAAAAAGAAAATTAGGAGAGAGAAACATTTAGTCATAAATGCCCTTATGAACATAATGGTTTACATTAGTGGTTGTCAGTTGCCAACCGTTAACCTTAAGTCCTTAACTGCTGGTTGGTTGCCGTTCGAACGAAGACATGTGGCATTGCTGAAATAAATGCCCAAATATATATTAAAATTGATATAAAATAAATATGAGCCCAAAAAATATAAATAAATATCATTTCTACTTAGAAAAATTATATCTTTATGAATATAATGGCGAAAAATTATATTCTGAATCATAAGTTATGTTCTCGCAAAATTTGATGTCTGAAAAATCATTAAAAGTAGTTTAAAATTCCTTAAATTCAAAATATCAGTTTAAAAATAAATTTAATCATTTCAAGCTTGATAACACGTATATATAATTGATTTAATTCAATTGACATGTAAATAGGGTCAGATTAACCTACTACAAATATGTGCTATCAGTGAGTAATTGAGAGGCGAGGGATGAGACAGAGGGACGGCGAGTAATTGAGAGGAGAGAGAGAGAAAGGGACGGAAAAAAGTAGAGAGAAAGAAGGAGACAGAGAAGAAAGAGAGTGATGGAAGTGTGTAAACATTTCCCTTCTCTCACTCCCTATCCCTTTCTCCCAATCTTTCTTTCTCTTGACTTTTCTCTTCTTCCTCTTTTCTTTCCTATTTCTACTTTTCCATCCCTCCTCACAGCCACTTTTTTTTGTATTTTATCCTGACTAGTTCTTTCTGCTCCTGACTATATTTTACTTTTCTCAAAATTTCTCTTCTCTTAAGTTTATCCCACAATCTTCTTCACCTTTTCCGTGTACACCATCACTCCCATGTTTTTTCTCTGCCACTTTCTCCTTAACCATACATGTTTCATTTTCTTTAGTAACTACATATTTTCTCTCCCTCTAAAAGGGCCTTGAGCTTGTCTGTAAGAACACCTTTAGCTTAAAGTTTATTGTGGAATATTTTTTCTTTGGACGAGTGACTGTAGCAGCATACTAATTCGTCACATATTCAAAAACAATTAGCTCCTCTTGGTTTTTCCTCTCCCTTTCTTCAATACCTTGTCTTCTACCCTCATCCTCTCAACATTTGACCCTTGACATCATCGACCTCACATCCATGCCTCTCCCCGCATTCTCCATATAACTTCTCATTTTGTTCCCCTCTTGATATCGTCATCCCCTCTCGACCCTTATTCCATACATCTTGTCAGCTCACATTCATCCCTTTTCTTCTATCCTTCCCACGCTACATGTCATCATCTTATAATTTCAAATCAGTTCTTTTACTCCTACCATATCATTTTCCAACATCATCCATTTTATTTTTATCATTTGGTGGAGATGTAAATCAACATCAGAACGATCAAGATATTGGCACCCTTCTCTGAGGTACCTTGTAATGCCTTAATTTAGAGATAATTTAGCAAAAATTATTGATTTGCTATGAGTGGTTATGTAATCTTGTGGGACCTTCTATTTTAAACTTTGATGGGGCATTCTTAAACCATCTACTTTTATTAAATTAGGGATATCAGAGTCGTCCCCTTGTTTTTCCCTTGCTAAGTCCCTAACTCATGGATTTATTCCCGTCCTACAGGATTAAACCCATTCAAATCACTATCATGGAATGTTTATTAATATTACACGATTTTAATTACCATTTGCACCAATAGGCTTACTTGTCCCACATTAAAGGTGAGACAGAAGGAGAGAGGGAGAGAGATGGAGAGGGAGAGAGAGAAGGGGAGGGAGAGAGTGGAAGAAGGGCAGATAGAGAGAGATAAAAGAAAATAGAGAGGGAGAAAGAGGGAGAGAGAAGGAGAGAGAGGGAGAGAGAGGGGGAGAGAGGAGGAAAAGAGAAGGGCACAGAAAGAACAGAGGAGAGAGAGAGAGGGAAGAGATAGGAGAGAGAAGGGGAGAGAAAGATAGAAGAAGAGAGAAAGGGAGAGAAAGAGAGAAAGAAGGAGAGAGAGAGGGAGAGAGAGAAGGAGAGAAAGAAAAGGGGGAGAGAAAGAAGAGAGGAGAGAGAGAGGGAAAGAGATAGGAGATAGAAGGGGAGAGAGAAATATAGAAGGAGAGAGAGAGAAGAGGAGAAAGAGGGAAAGAGAGAGAAGGGAGAGAGAGAGAAGGGAGAAAGAGGGAGAGAGAGAGAGAGGGAAGGGGAGAGAGAGAGCTCTTTAAGTGTCGAAAACTAATTTTTTAGTACTTCGATCAAACGAGAGAGAGAGAGAGAGCTCTTTAAATGTCGAAAACCAATTGTTTAGTACTTCGATCGAAGGAGAGAGAGATGGGGAGAGGGATTGTGAAGGAGCGAGGGAGAGAGAGAGGGAGAGAGATAGTGAAGGAGCGAGGGAGAGAGAGAGAGGAAGGAATGGGGAGAGCAAAAGGGAGAGAGAGAGGAGGGAAGGGGAGAGGGAGAAGGGAAAAGAGAGAGAGAGGGAAAGGGGAGAGAGAGAGAAGGAATGGGGAGAGCAAAAGGGAGAGAGAGAGGAGGGAAGGGGAGAGGGAGAAGGGAAAAGAGAGAGGGAGGGAAAGGGGGGAGAGAGAGAAGGGTAGAAAGAGAGAGAGAGCTAGCGATAGAGAGAGAGCGAGAGAGCGAGAGAGAGAGAGCGAGAGAGAGAGAGATAGAAAGCGAGAGAGCAAAAGAGAGAGAGAGAGAGAGAGAGATAGAAAGCGAGAGAGCAAAAAAGAGAGAGAGAGAGAGAGAGAGGAGAGAGAGAGAGAGGGAGAGAGAGGTAGAAAGAGTGAGAGAGATAGAAAGCGAGAGAGCAAAAGAGAGAGCGAACGACAGAGAGCAAGTGAGAGTGAGAGAAAGAGAGAGATAGCGAGAGAGCAAAAGAGAGAGCGAACGAGAGAGAGAAAGTGAGAGTGAGAGAAAGAGAGAGATATCGAGAGAGCAAAAGAGAGAGCGAACGAGAGAGAGAAAATGAGAGTGAGAGAAAGATAGGGATGGTGGGAGGGCCTTTAAATTTCGAAACCTAATTTTTATTATTTCGATCCAACTTCCTTCGAGATTCGGATTAATTGCCAACCCCCGAACTCCCTTGAACGAGTCGACCGTTCCTCAGGGACAACGAAAAAAATGTACCTGAAGAAGGCAGGCCACCATCTTTGGGACCGGAAACGAGCTTGACCGTATTTAATTTCCATGCTTCTCCGCCGTGCAACCCTTCACTGTCCACAATCTCCACTATTTCCTCTTTAAATTTCACCCAACCGGCGATCCCTCTAACGTCAGGTCAACGCAACCGTTGCCCATAATAATCTCTCCCTCTATCTCACTTCTCTTCATCTGTATATCTTCCTTTAAGCTCGATCAGCTCGAGCAGATAGCCGATGGAGTGGTCGCGGGGGTGGGACGTTGCGGCAGCCCTTGTTGGGCTCTTCGTCTTCAGCTGTATCGCCCACAGGCTAAGGGACAAGGGACCGATGCACTGGCCTGTGCTGGGCATCATCCCGACCTTCGTTCTTAACCTGAACCGAGTCCACGACTGGGTCACAGAGGAGCTGGCCAGCCATGGCGGAACTTTCAACTATCGCGGCATGTGGCTCGGTGGCGCGCACGGCGTCGTCACAAGCGACCCCACCACCCTCGAATACGTTCTTCTAACTCGTTTCGCCAATTTTCCCAAAGGCAAGTACTACCACGAGCGCTTCGCTGACTTGCTCGGCGACGGCATCTTCAACGCCGACGAAGGCGCCTGGCGGCAGCAGCGCCGCGCGGCAGCGGCGGAGATGCATTCCGCGCGCTTTGCCGATTACTCCGCCGCGGCCACCGCCTCCCTCGTCCACGCCAAGCTCCTTCCCGCTATCTCCTCCATAGCTGCTAAGACCCAGCGAGTAGATATACAGGAGCTTCTCCTTAACTTCACCTTCGACAGTATCTGCGTTACGGCGTTGGGGGTCGACTCCCCGGAGATGGGCTTCGCCAAGGCCTTCGAAAGAGCTACAGAATTGACTATGTTGCGGTTCATAGTGCCGCCCTTTGTCTGGAAAATCCTAAAAAAAACAAGAATTGGCTTTGAGAGGGAGCTCGAAGATGCCATCCTGGTAGTGCATGGTTTTGTAGAGAGAGTAATAGCTGACCGTCGTATCGTTATGCCGCTAAATACCCGTTCAGACCTCCTCTCCAGGCTGATAGAGAACCAGTTCAGTGATAAGTTCATCAAAGACTTCTGCGTCAGCTTTCTTCTGGCCGGGAGAGACACCAGCTCGGTGGCACTGGTCTGGTTCTTCTGGCTTCTCCACAGCCGCCCTGAGGTAGAGGACCGCATCCTTGATGAAATCTACTCTGTTCTAAGGCAGAGCGAGAAGAAAGGTAAGGATGGGTTTGGGGAAGTAGTGTTTGAGGCGGAGGAGCTGGAAAAGATGGACTATCTCCAGGCCGCAATATCAGAGGCGTTACGCCTTTATCCCCCTGTTCCGTTTGATTGGAAGGAGGCTAAGGAAGACGATGTGTTTCCAGGAGGAACCCTAATCAGGAAAGGGGGAAGGGTGGTGTACTCAATATACTCCATGGGTAGAGCAGAAGCATTATGGGGGAAGGACTGCAAAGAATACCGCCCGGAAAGGTGGCTGGAGGAGGAAGATGGAAGGTTCAGGAGGGAAAACCAGTTCAAGTACTTGGTGTTTAACGGTGGGCCGAGGTTGTGCTTAGGGAAGAAGTTTGCGTACTTGCAGATGAAGATGGTGGCGGCGGCGGTGCTGTTCAAGTACAAGGTGAGAGTGGGGGAGGGGCAAGTTGTGGAGCCCAAGCTGACTACCACCCTCTTCATGAGGAACGGCCTTCTGGTCACGTTTGAAGAGAGAGAGAAACATAGCTCTACAGGTCTTTAGGTATGCCGACAGGGGATACATCAGTCGTTTGCGCGAACCTCTCTCTTCCGTCTCTCTATCTGCTTTCTTTTCAAAGCAATCCATGTATGTATGTATGTATCTATCTATCTATCTGTCTATCTGTCTATCTATCTATCTATCTATCTGTCTATCTATCTATCTATCTATCTATCTATCTATCTATCTATCTATCTATCTATCTATCTATCTATCTATCTATCTATCTATCTATCTATCTATCTATCTATCTATCTATCTATCTATCTATCTATCTATCTATCTATCTATCTGTCTATCTGTCTATCTATCTATCTATCTATCTATCTATCTATCTATCTATCTATCTATCTATCTATCTATCTATCTATCTATCTATCTATCTATCTATCTGTCTGTCTATCTTTTTTTTTTTTTTTTTAAAGCAAATTTCATCAAATATAAAAATTTGTACATCAGTTTGTTGGAGCTGACCAGATGTCAAGCACCTGAGAGAGATGGGATAGAAAATCAAAAAATATTTGGCAGCATCTCCCCTGTTTCTTTTCCCTTCAGCTAAAACCAAAGTAGAGTAATCTAATCATTTTCCTTGTCAGATTTTCCTTCCTCATTTTGTTGATGTTTGGGTTCATTTGTTGGCTGTCACGTTCTTTTCCTGTTGTCTTCTCTCGTATGTCGTGGTTGTTCCCTATGATTCGTATTTAAAGTGTATTCGATCACCGCGGATGCTTGGACTCAACCAAATCTTCTTGGGACGTTGCGGTGCTGTAATTCTTACCTATTTCTGAAATTATCAAGCTATGTCTCAAGGCTAACCTTGAACTTTAATAAAATTTTGGTTAGTTCATAAACAAGAATATAGATAAGAAAATTTAAAATCTTTAAGATGCAAGATAGGTATCCCATTTTTTAATTTTGGTTTTCTTAAAGAAATTATAGTATCATTTAATTATGTTATCATTTCTAAAAGAAATGCTAACATAATTATTTTACATCAATATATGATTTATGTGCTGAAATCTGAGATAAAAATAGTTTCTCCATGCCTTCAGGATCAATACAAACCACCTCCACTGGTCTCCTAGGGTACAATGATATGTTGATGCACTACCCTTAAAGATGTGTCGCTCTTTCTTCTTTGATTTGGCCCAACACTATCCGGTGGTGATGGGGATTAGCATCACATTCCTCGGAGATCGAGAATCTTCATCGATGGTTTCAACACTTTTCTGAAAATAATCCACAAACCGTTGTACATTTCCCTCATTGTCATCTTTTGATACTTGTACTGATTCCTGCTGTTTTTTATTGGTGCAAACTTTCAAGCTTTTTGTAGAAAAGTTTATCCATTTGTTGTTGTCTGCTTGTTGTCTTGATCTTTCTTGATCATAGCTGAATATAATTCCAAATCAAGTTCGGCTTTGAGTTTGATTTGTTGTTGTTTCCTTGTTGTTCTGTCCTTTCTTGACCGCAATTGAATATCTTTCAATATTGACTTTGACTGTGAAGTATTGTTTCCAAGTCATTTGGTTTGCCTTTGTTGATTGCTTGAACGCTTATGGTGAGACCTCGTTGTTGGCTCCTCTCTCCCCCCCGACTTTGGTATTGGTTCTCCTGGTCACTTCCGGATAGGTGGGTTGCATCATTGAGTACTTAGCTAGTAACTTCTTGAGAAGATGCATCAAAAAGTCCTCGGTCCTAATAAACCAAAGGTGGAAGTAGCTTCCATGTCCAAAAAGGTTAGAAAATCTTTTTTCCTCTCTGATTTCAAGCACATTATTTTCTTTTCATTGCATTCCGATGTTACTAAAAAGTTTTGCCATCCATAATAATTTTGAGTCTAAATATCTAAACATTAGTGTTAAGATAAAGCAGCGCATAGAAATCTATGAATGTACTTGGTCCATAAAAGTGCGTACCTTGGAATTTTGATGCCAAGTTTCATGTCTTAAATTTGATTGAACTTCTTCACAAAGGTTTCTCGATCTTTTTAGTTTGCCGAAGATATGGTAATCCCATCTGCTCTGTCCTGATAGCCCCCTTGCATGAAAGTGGTAATTCCTGCATAGATGAAAAAAATATTTTCCTACCTAGCCTAATGCCATGGTTAGCCAGCGCATCTGCAACTGAATTCCCTTCCCTATATATGTGTTTGATTGTCGGTATCCCTTCAAGCAGTTTTAAAATTTTATTCCATCTTTTTTGTTCTTTCCAAATGGCACAATGCTGCTTTTGTACCATTTCAACCAGTGACTGTGAGTCTGTTTCAACAATTATATTCCTTATTCTTAGACTTCTACATAGTCTTAGTTCATCCAAAAGCGCTCTGATTCCTGCTACCATGCTCGTTTGCACTTTGTAGTCTTTTGAAAATGCAGCTACCACGAAACCTCTTTCATCTCTGATTACTCCTCCTCCTGCACTTTCTCCAGGATTGCCTTTAGAAGCTCCATCAATGTTAAGCTTGAGAATACCCGTTGGAGGTTTCTGCCATGTGACTATTTTAACAGAATGTATATAAATCTTTGGTCGCTCGGTGAGCCCCCAGTTTTTCAGACTTTTTAATTCTTGAATACACGTGATTTTCTTTGGTTGGACTTGTCTATCCATGTACTTGATTGTATTTAGAAGCCTATATCTGAAAGCCTCATTCAAAACCTGACCTTTCCATTTTCCATTATTTCGTTCCTTCCAAATTTCCCACAATATTGTAAAGAAAGAGTTTCTTTTCAATATTTGGGCTTTTGATTCCCTGATGAATTTTTTACAAAAGAATTGAAACCAACCACCAAATGTCTTTGTACTTTTTTCTGGCAACTCCCATTGATTTAAAAACCAGTCGCATGTATTATTGGCACTTTGGCTATTGAAGAAAAGATGTAATCTGTCTTCTATTTGAGGCCAATTATTGCAACATACACATTTTGAGGCTAAACTGATTCCTACATTCTGGAAGTTTTTGTCAAGAGGAAGTTTATTATGGAGAAGCTTCCACATGAAGATACTGATTTTTGTGGGTAAGACTTTATTCCAAATAGTTGAGAATAACAATGATTTTGCATTACTATCCCTGCAAAATGCCCAAGCTGATTTTGTGGAAAACTTTCCTGAATTTTCTATAGTCCAGATTGGTTTATCATCACGGTCTGAGAGACTGACTTTTTTCTGCTTAATTGCGTGAATATAAGCTTCGGGAAATCTAGCTCTTTTCAATAGTTCTTCCCAATTTTGTCCCAAAAATTCAGCAACAGAGGAATTGCATATTTCACGAGAGATATTTCCTATGTCACAAAGTCTTCCCAATCCTGTCCAATTGGTTTTCCAAGCATCGATGTTTCCTTTTCCAACCTCCCATTGAATGATAGGCATCATTTGTAACCATACACTATGCAATGATTTAATACAATGCGGTAAAGTTGAGTCCTCTGCCCAGTCCTCTATGTGACCATATTTGGCAATTATTAATTGACTCCATAAAGAGGAGTTATTTAAAAGATTCCATACCCTTTTCATTTTTAGTGCTTGGAGTATATCTTCTACCTTTCGAATGCCTAGTCCCCTTTCTGCATATGGCCTACATACCATTGACCAACTTATCCATGATCTTTTATGATTCTGAAGGTTTCCAGCCCAAAAAAATGTAGCGAGATGCTTCTTGATAGACTTCAATATAGATTTTGGTGGATCATATACTGATAGAGTGTGGATTGGAAAACTATTTAGCACACTATTCAAAAGAGTCAATCTACCTCCTACAGACAAAAGTTTTCCTTTCCATCCCTCTATCCTCTTTGTAATTTTTGTAGTCAAATGCTCAAAGTAAGATGCTTTGGATCTACCTGTGAAAATTGAGCATCCTAAGTACTTGAAAGGAAAGCTTCCATTTTTGTAACCAGTCAATTCTTCCAACTTAGAGATTTTAGCTCGTCCAGTGTTTGCTTTTGTATAGAAGGAACTCTTATCCTTATTGATTTTCTGTCCTGACACCTCCTCAAATGTTTGAATAAGCTTCATCATTTTACGAATAGAGTTGATGCCACTGTTTAAGAAAATAATTGTATCATCATATGCAAATAAGCTATGAGTAATTAAAGGACATCCCCTTTTGATATGATAATGTTTCACTTGCCCTGTTGAGATGATGCTCGATATGTGTCTGCTTAATACATCTTGCGCTAGTATGAATAGGCTTGCTGAGAGTGGATCCCCTTGTCTTAGACCCCTCGAACTTTGGAAGAATGGTGAGGAATTCCCATCTACAATGACTGAAAATGGGATATCGCTAATGCATGCCTGAATCATCCATATCCATTTTCTACTAAATCCATATTGTGATAAAACTTTTTCCAAATATACCCAATCAACTCTATCATAAGCTTTTTCCATATCTAATTTGAGGATGAGATTATGCCCTCGGCATTTGTTATTTATTGATTGAGAAGCTTCTTGAACAAGTGCTATACTGTCATGTATTGATCGATTAGGTACAAACCCATTCTGTTCTTTGGATATGACTTTGGGAAGAACAATAGAGAGTCTTTTTGCCAGTATCTTAGTGATGATCTTATATATGGTGTTACAAAGGCTGATTGGTCTCATCTGTGAAAAGTTTTCTGGTACTTGTACTCTAGGAATTAGAGAAATAAAAGTGCTTTTCCAAGATATTGGTATTGAAGAAGTGTGAAAGAAGGATTGGATAGCTTCAATGACGTCCTTTTTTATAATATGCCGGCAACTTTGGAAGAATCTTGCTGTGAATCCATCAGGCCCTGGTGCACTGTCTGGCTTCATGTTTTTCACTGTGCTTTCTATCTCAGATGCATTGGGACATTCAGTGAGAGTATCATTCTCTTTTTCTCAGATGCTTTCTATCTATCTGTCTATCTGTCTATCTGTCTATCTATCTATCTATCTATCTCTCTGTCTATCTGTCTATCTATCTATCTATCTCTCTGTCTATCTGTCTATCTGTCTATCTGTCTATCTGTCTATCTGTCTATCTGTCTATCTGTCTATCTGTCTATCTGTCTATCTATCTATCTATCTATCTATCTATCTATCTATCTATCTATCTATCTATCTATCTATCTATCTATCTATCTATCTATCTATCATCTCTTTTTTTGTGAAGATGAGATTCCATTGATATGAATATGATTTTACGGAGTACCTTTTTGAAATGTGGCAGCCACCTGTGGTACGAGTGTATATAATCCGATGGATGCGTTGCATAAAAAAGGAAAATTGGTAAAGCCCCCTCGTTTGAATGTCGGTGGCGATGAAACAGTTATTCTTGCTTTCTGTCATGATATGTCCCCTTGTTTGAATGCTTACATTGGTACATTAAACAAGCTACAAGAATTTTTTGAATGAACATGAAAAAGGCCGTAACATTGGATTATATGCATAAAGTGCATAATAATTATAACAATGTCATATTATGACTAATCAAATAAAGAATTTATGATATTTTTATTCACTATTAATGATTGCTTCAATGTGGATGCAAGAGGATATCAGGATGCAGGAAAATGGCATGTATTAAATTCAATTTATGTATTTATACTTTGATATTATAGGCCCACTGATACTCATATGAATTTCATAAATGCTTCAGAGGAGTTTCTCTGTTGGACCCGAAAGACCGATATATTATAGTCGAGTAGTACTTATATATCCTAAAGAAAAATACTTTGTATAATGTAAATAAAATAAAGCATTGCTATGCTTTATGAAAGTTCTGAAAATAATGGCATACGTAGAAAAGGCCTTCTTAACTAAATGCCCCTTTTTACACAAATGTGACTTTGATAAAATATGACATGCATCATATGACCATCCATTTATCAATTTATATTATTGTAATAATCTATATAACTCACATGTTATATACTATACAATAAATCAGCTATTTCATCTCATTGTCCAGATAGAGCTTATTACACATGTTGAAATCCGTAGAACTTGTTTCATCAAATTTCCTATTATTTTTATGAGTTCTGAGATGAACCTTGATGGTTTCATTAGATAATTACTATGAATATAATATATGTGCTTTTTTTTGGGAGTCATTTAGATGGGTATTTATGTATTTGAAGAAACATAAAATTTTCTATAAAATAAACAACAAAATCTTGGGCCTTTAATCAGGTCAAACTGGACCAGGACCGTTCAGTCAATGAGAAAGATTAACAAATAGCATGATGTTGACATTCACTGCCTCACTATTTTTTGGACCTTTTATTTATGGAGATATGAAATTTCTAAGTCAATATAAATAGCTATTATTTTTTCTGACTTAGTATTATTCTTTCATGCCACCATTCAACTCATTGTACTGTGACCAATAAAGAGTGTCTGAAATAATTAGCTGCGCTAATCATTGCGAAAAGGTGTGATTATGACATCACAAAATTGTGATGCCATAATATACCAATCATTGACTAACATATTTGAATTGTTTATTTGCAAAGGCGATGTGGGCCAGTCAAAGAAAAAAACGGGATTTAAATCACAATAAATTTGATTCAATAATTGAAAGAGAAAATATTTGAAAAGAGAAAGAGAAAAGTAAAAAATTGTTGCCGTACACATGGCGCACGCATAGACCACCACAATTGATTAAAAAGAAAAATAAAAACTGAACAGGTATCTAGAAATGTATGCCACATGAAGCAATTATTGGGGAATATTCCCCCTTTTTATCGTGAATGATACACACAAGTGTGTCATTCACTAGAAAAGAATAAAAAATAATATTGTGACGTAGTGTATGGCGACACGCCATCACCTCACAAGAGTTAAAATATCATTGATTTAAGTTTCTCCTTATGGCAGCCCTCTCAGATTGGGCTATTGCAAAAGATGAGATGATCATGCCAATCATTAAAAAGTTGATGACTAGACATCTCTGCCCTCGATGGAAAATGAGGATGCGTCAGCACCAACATGAGGAGAGAAAAAAAAATGGATGACTAGTATTGCTCTAGCTTCAAAGCTTGATATCTGAAATCTAGAGGTCTGATTGAGATGAAATTTGAGGGATGCTTTTTCTTCTTCAATACCCTCTGATATATAAATAGATTTATGGAGCCCTGTCAAATTCATCCTTACTTTCTTCTTAATCATGTTAGCTGATTGAAATATTATGAGTTTTTGAGATCCATCAAGCTCTTGGTTTCTTGGGTGTGTAGGAAGAAACAACAAAGAATGGGGGGAGCTTACAAACACTCACAAATCACCGGGATCCTATCAGAACATTAGGCTCTATTGTGAGTATCTTCACCTTTACCTTAAACCAAGATCTTGCCATTCTATCACAATCCATACACTCTCTAAAACACATCTTACAACCTTCACATCATCGTCTTAGCATTAACATACTCATCATTTACCGTATAGGACTTTTTTTCTACCTCGCTCTTGTCATTCTTTGCGTTACCGCCAATTCATCATCCTACTCATTCGATCATCGGAAATCTTAAATATCGATATCTACTAACTACTATCCTCATTTTAATATCATTATCGCGCCCTGCATATTCTTGTCATTCAGTTTCCTATTAATACGTATCTCATCTCACCAGAACAATCGCTATATTAAGAATATTAAATCCTTTATAACTGTTCCATGTAGAGATGATACATTCTTATTACTTGCTAAAATTACTTAGTATAGATTTATATTTTTATTGAATAATCTCAAAAATACCAACAACAAATTAAAACCCTAATTTTTGAGGTTATCAATAAGGCACCATTACATTCATATTTAAAAGAGCACTGAATAAATAAATGAAAGGAAACGTATAATTATAGGAAACCTTAGTGAGAAACCCTATTCTCTATATGTGCTCCTTTTTTCAAGTGTTTTTTTCAGCACTCTGAGAAAATGACATGAATAATAGCTCATGCATTCAACTCAAAAGGGCTAGACGGGAATCTCAGCACTTCGTTCTAAGCTCTAAATAATCTACTTCTGAAAGTTATGCTCCTTGATTATAAGTTTGTTTATTCATATTCTTCTGTTCTTCTGTCATTTCGTTGAGCTAATTTAACCAATATACTTCAAAAAATTAGTATGGATTTTTAAATCCGTTTTGAGATATACTTCTGTCAATCTTTTATGAGATCATGGGGAAGTTATATGTTTTGGCCCAAGATTCCCCAACTTACGATAAAGTCAATGAGTACACTGTGTTTTTGCTGTGAAGTTATGATTTTGTTTCCTTCTTGTGGTATATTTATAATATATTTTCATTGAGAGATAAATAGAACATATTAACTTGTAAATGAGAGATATTGTTTATTGTAAGTTGATAGCTTGTCTTTCAGGTCCAGATGAACCTATTGGGCCAAGATTTATGTTCAACTTTTCATCTTCAAACACTCTTATCTTTTAAAAATTAAAAGAACATTTCAATTATCAAAATACTACACTTTATTATTCAACTATTTGCTCCAATTTGCATTTTAAACATAGAAATCTTATATTCACTAATTGAGTTTATCACGTATAATGTAATCATATCAGTGTTGGCAACTAAGTGATACATATTAGTTTGTTCTATCCTTGATCACTTCTAATCAAATTACTTAGTTCATATTGTTTGAAATCAAGTTGTTGCCTACACATTAGTATTACTAATAAGATTATCGTATATCATCAATTAACGAGTTTGTCAAGGTCCACCAAGGTAAGGTCAATCCAAATCAAAACCAAGATGAATTAAGGTTAATCTAGGTGAGGTCTGTTGGGTTCTAGAGGCCTTTATCTGGATGAACAAATGAAAACGATTTGCAGCGAAAGACTTGAACGAATCTTACTGCATGAACAAGAACATTGAAATGAAGTATCTTTACACAGATTGCATCCGTGATTTCTTGGATCTCGGAGTGAGACGAGTCGACCTGCTCACGTATGCAGCCTCTAGATGTATCCACGCGGTCCTCGGCACGTCGGATCTCCTCCTTCTTGTTGACGAGCCCCATTCTTTCTCTGTCGGCGTCGCTATGTCGTCCCGATCACATCGGGGAGGGAGAGGGGGTGTTGGGAGATGGGAGGATAAGGGGAAAGGCCCCTAAACAATTCTGGCCTGGGTGAATTTTGTTCAGGGCCTTCCCCTATTTATATTAAGTGGGTATTTTTCATAAAAACCCCCAAAACTTAAGTATATCTTCCTACGTCCAAAAGACCATTTGCGTGTGACCCTCTAAGCCCATGTATCAGTCTAGTTAACGACTCTAGTGGCCCAATAACCTTTATTGGCCTTCCAAATTAATTAACTATATCATCATATAGTTTAATTAATGTCGGATCGATTTAACCCAACCGATAGGTCGAGACTCTGACACATGGGGTGCCAAGCTACACCTCGTGTCCTAGAAGATACAAAGGAGTGTGTATCGACTCACTCATGGATCATATTCATCATCGGTTACCATGTATGTATAATCCCTCATCCACTTGACGCTCCTTAGACGACTTAGGGTATGGTCAACTATCAAACCCTAATTGATCATCCGAGTTAGTACTGATGCATTCGAAAATCATCGGAGAACTCTTCGCCGATATTTCACTGCCTTGGCCAAGGACTTCATCGCATCATCTTCCTTGAGCTGTCACCTCTTATACTGAGGGTGGACGATCCCATCTTGACCACTCAATCATCTTCGTGAACTTCTTGATGTACCCTAACTAAGACCATTTAGAATCCCATGATTAGAGACTCGTTGGCCATCGCCAAAGTACAACCGTCCATCCACAAGATGTCTTTGGTGTCTCAGGTCTAAGGACCACTTACACAAACGTGACGTGAATCAACCTGATCGACAGTTTGGTATAATACCATTCAGGGATTCGCACGGATCAATTCAGTGACCTCTTTCCACTAAAGAGCCCCCACTATCTATCCTTAGTGTCGCCACACTAATGGCTATAGGACCGGCCATACTCGTCATATGAGTGAGGCTAGATAGTGCTATTCCATGCGGATACTTCAATGTCCTTCTCGTGTATCCTTTGAATAGGAATATTTAGAACACATGCTTAAAGACTAGTGATCTCCGTATTATGATCTCATCATAGTTCACTAAGTCCGATCATGTATTCATGGACTTAATTATACGCATCACACGTGCACTATAATGAATATATTCTATTAATGAACATGGAACGAGATGTGGAATGTGTGATTGGCTTGTTGACCACATATATTTCCATCAAGGTCAACCCAGGCAAGTTGATCAAGGTCAACCTAGGTACATAAATCCAATCAAAGGTCATTTAGGCAAAGGTCAAGCTAGTAAAGGTTAAATTGATTAAGGTCAACTGGTTGAGCTCAACCATAAGTCAAAGTCCACCTTTAGTCTATGTCAACCATAAGTTAAATCAAACCTAAGTCAAAGTCATTCATGAGTTAAAGTTAACTATAAGTCAAACTTATTAGTATGTCAAAGTCAACCATTGATCAAAATTTTACCTATAGGTCAAAGCTAATTCCATTACAATAAGTTAAATATAACATTCACATACTTATTTCTCCGTTGTTTGTGATATAACACAATGTGTGTCCGGATCAGATGGCTCATTTTACAACACATGAAAGACAATAAATAAATGGATGAACGTAAGGATGTGACGAGATTGAGAAAATTCAATGAGAGATAAGCAGTAACTGTTGATTTAGAATATCGTTCGACTAAAGTTCCAAGAGTGGTCCATCACAACCAGACTCCCAATGACCAAATGGCTTAACTAGACATCTATGGGTGGGGAACAACAAAGTGCCCTATGATGTCCTCATCCTCCTCTACTAATATAACAAGCTGCTATCGCAAGAAAATCCTACCTCTTGATAAAGGTGGCTAATCCTATAATTCATCACTAAAATCTGGCAGATGAGAAAAATAGGGGAAGATGTCACTAGTACAAGTAATGATACTGCTGAGGTGAGGCAAACGGTAGAACCTGATAGGATGTGTGGAGGATGATCACAACATCGTAGAAGACAAAGAGGGATGTTGCTAGAGTGCCATTGTCGATGGGCAGGTCACACTAGGGCGTGATGCGCAAGAGATGCAGTCAACCTCGGCTAGCAGTACTGATGAGCGCCATGCGTCGTTATGCATGTCGCGTTGGGAGATGGGTATGGCTGTGTAGAGGCTTGGCTGCGTGGGGCTGTGGAAAAGCGCGTGGTAGTGCAAGCTCAAGGGCTCGTTGGCATGCGGGCATGCAGGCGCTACGATGTGCAAGCATGACAGTGTACGGGCGTGTGGGAATGAGCGTACGAGCGAGGGCTCAGCCGAATGATACTAAAGGAGGGAGTGTTTGGCGGCGAGAGAAATCAAGAAGACCCCGGTGGAATGTTCCTGAATCTGTTCCAAGAAGCTCCAAAAAGTGGTTTCTTGGGAAGGTTGTCAACCAAGAAAAGGGTTCTTGGGGCTTGGGAGGAGAAGCGATCATCTGGTTTAGTGCTGTGGGGAGGGCGAGCAGTGAAGGTGGCCAGGGTGTGCTTCTTGGAGGCCTTGCATTCTTGGAGAGAGTGACTTATTGAATCTGATGGATATTATGTGTCCGTCAAGCCAATCACACTACCATGTTTATTTAAGTTCATTGAATAAAGTATTTGTGTTCATTATTATTCCGTGTGATATTTATAATGAAGTCCATGAATACGTGCAATGACTTAGTGAATTATGATGAGATCATAATACAGTGATCGCTAGTCTTTAAACATGTATTCTAAATATTCCTATTTGATGGATAGTCAAGGAAGACATCAAATTATCTTGATAGAATAGCACTAGCTGATCCTACTTATACGATAAGTAAAGCTGATCTTGTGGCTATAACTGTGGCGACACTAGGGACAGATAGTGGGTGCTCTTTGGAGAAAGAGTTCACTGAATTGATCCATACAAATTCCTGAATAGTATTATACCTAAATGTCGATTAGGTTGATTCAAGTCACGGATGTATAAGTGATCCACTGACCTGAGACACCAAGGACATCTCGTGAGTGGACGACAACGTATTGATAATGACTTACAAGCCTCTAATCATGGGATTCAAATAAGTTATAGATCGGATGTAGTAAGAAGCCTACGGAGATGATTGAGTGGTCAAGACAAGATCATCCGCCCTCGGTATAAGAGGAGATTGACTCAAGGAAGGCGATGCAGAAAAATCCCTGGCGAGGGTAGTGAGGATATTAGAGAAGGCATTACCCGATGATCCATGTTAAGCAGTAGTACTAATCGAATGATGAATTAGGGTTTGATGATAAAATATACCCTAACTCATTCTAGAGTCTCGCGCGGATGATGGATTATACATATACGGTAATTGATGACGGTAAAGGTTCCATGAGAGAGTTCGAGATTACTTGGTATCTTCTACAGCATGAGGTGTAGCTTCGCACCCCACGGGCTGGAAACCTAACCTATCAATTGGGTTTAGTTGATCCTTATTTAATTAATCTATATGTTGATATAGTTACGTAATTTATTAACTAGAATGATACATGTGCATAAAGGGTCACACACACAAGATTATAAGGGCATTGATGGATATATTTTACTTTGTAAGGTTTTTCGGAAAAACCTTAAGTTAAATATACACAGGGAAACTTTTTTCATTCTCTACATCAATCAAGGAGAGAGTCTCCAAGAAGAGTTGAATAGGAAGAGGTGGAGATCCAAGCGCCAAGTGATCGTGTGGATACTTCTAGAGGCCGGACGTGTTAATGGCTTCAAAACAATCTCAAAGTGAGCATGTCAAGGGTGGAATAAGTTCCCCAAAAAGGTACATTCAATGTTTTATTTTAAAGATCGATTATGAGTCGATTGACACGCTTCTGCATCCATGGAAACGTGTTTTCCATGGACGAACGAAGGCACAAAACCTAACAGAATCTGCTCCAAAAGCTCCAAGACGTGGTCTCTTGGGAAGGTTGTCAACTAGTAAAGGGCTCTTGATGATCGAGGCGGAGAGGCAATCATCCAGTTTGGCGTCGTGGCGAGGGCGAGTTGTGAAAGTGGCTGAGGTGTGCTTATTGCCGGCCATGCATTCTTGGAGAGGGAAACTTCTTGAATACGCTTCAAGAAGCTCCAAGAAAGATCCAAGAAGCTCCAAGAATGCTCGCGCGTTACCCTCCCACAAGAGGCGCGCCTGCTAAGCCCAGCTATTTGGTTGAGCCATTTCTATTGCCACCCTTCTCTCTTTTGACTCTTTGTCTCCTGTGCCCGTGATAAGCCGAAAAATCACGTAAAATTACGTGGTCGTTGCGCTTTTTAGACTTATGCAATAAATTTATAATTCCCTTAATTACTAAATAAGAATATAGAGCACGCAAGGGGTCGATCCGCAAGGAGGCAACAATTCAGAATTTTCAAACAATTTTTATGAATCAAGTCAAGTAATTTTGAATTTTGCAATATTTAATTCAATTAATATTAAATAATATTCTTAAAATAATCAAAATTAAGTAAAACTTAATTTTGATTTCGGTCAGATAATTCCAGATAAGAATATTATTATTATTTTAAGCTCATAAAAATATAAATTATTAATTTCCCAATTTAATAAAATTTATAATAATTTTCAGAATTAAAATTGGGAATTTAATAATCAAGAAAGTGATTTTTGAATTGGAGTTCAAAATGGATGAATTTTCGGTTCAAATTTTATTTTTGGGTTTTTTGTATATTAAATTAAATTCCTAAACAATAAAAACCGAAATATAGAGAGAGAAAAATCAAATTAACCTAGAGAGAAAGTGAAGAAATTGGGGAAAGCCCCAATTTCGACCCTAAATTAAAAATGTAATGAAGCAGAAATGTCCTAAAATGATTAAGAATTAATTATCAAAAGTCAGATATCGAATCCAAATGAAAAAGAAGTGCTGATGCATTCAAAACATGAATCTAGGGCATGTACATTTCGCCCATGCCAAGGCGTTTTCGAATCGTTCTAGAAGATGATCAAATACAATTCAGAAACTTACAAATTTGATAAAGAGATCCAGATCTGACGACTTCCAGAATGCCTCCTGTGTCCTTCCTGGCCAATTTCTTGGGGAGAGCCTCCAAAAAGTGATTTTCGCCCTTTTCCAGACCTCCATTTAAAGATCCAACCGTCTGGATTGTAGAGGGGGAAAAGACGAACCTACCCTCAAAATTTCAGCCCAATCGGACATGTAGATCTCAAGATATCAAGGTTTTAGTGAGAAAAAATCTGAGCCGTTGGATTTATTTATCTCTCCTCCAATAAGCTTGGAAATGGCGCGTTTTGATTGGCTAGCATGATTATTTCTCGTTTTCTGCTTTCTCGGATCACGCCCTGACACGTTGTTGTGCGCGTCGTCCGCCCGCAATAATTGGCAAGTGATTTCGTCATTTGAACGGCTAGGAATTCTCCACGTCACCCTGAAATAATAAAAACAAAAGAAAAAGACAAAAGGTCTTTTTAAAAAAAAAGAAAAATTTTTTTATTCTCTTAGCCGTAATCTTTGACCATTCTTCTCTCTTTTATTTTAAATCATAAGCCGCTATTCTTCTCTCTCTTCTCTCTTTAAATATTTTAAATCATAGCCACTTATGTTGACTATTCTTCTCTCTCTCTTCTCTCTTTTATATATTTTAAATCACAGCCGCTTATGTTGACTATTCTTCTCTCTCTCTTCTCTCTATTTATTATATAATAATAACCACTCATTCTCTCTCTCTCTCTTTATTCTTATTTAAATAAATATATCCATTTATTCGCCCGGGCGAATGACGTGGATACTCCTTAGTAAATATTTAAATATATTATAAATGCCAAATAAATAATATATGTGTTATTTAAATATGTAAAAATCATTTCTTGGCTATATAATGGTCAAAAAATTATATAAAAATATGGAAAATTCCAGAAAAATCATGGAAACACTTACCAACCTTTAGCCAAGTATTTAAAACCCTGTAAAAAATATTTCTTCACTGAAATGAAGTTAAATTCCATAAAAAATGATAAAAAATCAGAATTAATAATAAAATGAAACGTTAAATGATCTATCTTTATTTTAATATGATAACATGGAAATATAGTCATTAAAACACATAAATATAATATAAAATTCATTAATTAAGCATGTTAATTTGCAAGTTATCATACCCCCCCACTTAAATTATTGCTAGTCCCTTAGCAATGTACCATTATTTCTTTAGATGACTTCTTCATCCATCAATACTCATTCATCTGTATGAAGTGTTAGAATTATCAATAACATGCTTAAACGAAACTCTCTTCGACAATTCGGATTCCACCTTGTGAGGAATATGAGTGCCGTCCTCATGGTTTGGATAGAGCTAATGAAATGAGTAGAAAGATGTACTTCTCTCTAGATATTACACTATGATCCATAATGCTCCTCACTGCACTCATCAAGTGGTGGGCCTTTCCCTCTCATAACAAGATCACTCTCTCACGGGTAGCGGCTACTTGTGTTCAAATTCTCCACTACGTTTCCTCCCACTATAAGATGAAATTTAAACATTCTCCGCCTCCCAGTTAGCACAGAATATCAAGTGGTGTGATGGCATGGGTAAGAGCATAAGAATGAATGAAAAACGTAGGCTCAAAGGTGAAGAGATGGGTCGCGAATGGAGGGTATATCAAAGATGTCTCATTTCAAGTTGCCTTCTCCCAAGACTTAGGCAGTGAGAAAGAAATAGAAAGAAGATATAGTGAAAAATGCCCTTACTAGAATCAATAATTCAAAGCAAAAATCAATCTACCAATAATCCCTATCACAAAAAACCCCATTTGTTTTCTTTGAATGAATTTTTTTTTTTTATTTTCCTCATATTTTTTCTTGAGCTTGAGGACTTCCACTTTTTTTTTTTTTTTTTTGAAAGGGGTAAAAAAAACTACTAAATATTTTGAAGAAGCAAATACAAACATATTTATCATTGACTCTAATAAGGGCATGATTTTTTTTTTTGTTTGAAAAAATCATTTGAGAGAAGAAGAGTTAATAAGAATATGAAGAGTGAAATTTAGACAGAATTGGAGATAGAGGTGGGATAAAAGTGATCCCATGGAAAGAGAGATAGAGTGGCTTGGGAGATGGCTACCATCCATGAAAGGCTGTTAGGTTAGAAAAAAAAAAAATTCAACAAGTGGATAGGAAAAATTGGCTCATGGTTGAATAAATAGATGATAATGTGGATAGCATGATAAGTAGAATGGTATGGCAAATGGCATAAGGTAGATCAAGAAAAGGGAGTTCTGTGCTTAAGGACTTGGAGAAATGCCTATCTTCCAGCCTACAGTAAGATTGACTCAATGGAAGAATGAAAACAATCAAGTAGGATCGGCTCATTGATTGGTGGCGCGATGGGGGTCCTCAATTCACTCAACTCTCTAGCATATTGAACCATAGTGCTTCAATCCTTTGATTTTCCTATCCCCTACACACCCACTAGATAACCTAGCCATTTGGAAATCAACTCTCATATCATCCAAAATCAAAGTTTGTCCCATCTTTGCATGATCATGATCCGCTATATAAAGCCAAACTTCCCTACACATGTAATTCGAATTCATGGATGAAGAATATCTCCTAAAGGTGGGTTTCATTTATACATGGAATTTATATGACATAAAGAAAGTAAAGGTTTGCATTATGCAATGTAAACACATGAAATGTTCTCTCCCCCCCACTAAATTATGCAATGTCCTCAATGCATGGGAAAAAGATCAAAATTGAAATTCAGAAGTTCAGAATTGCAAACCTGCTTGGCATGATCTTTGAAGGACTTACTAATGATGAGTCGACATCTCGTGTTGTTTCTAAATTGTACTTGATCAACTTCTTTACTCTGGAAAAGCTATAAACTGAAAACAAAATCAAAGAAAAATTACGAGCTAGGGAATTAGGTTAATTCCCCTTTATTTGCAAAATCAAAATTCAATAATAAAAAGAGAAAAGTAGTGAAATCAAAATCCTAGATTTATGCTTCCTGTATGGTGGTTTCGATCGGATATAGCGTTATTGTTGCCGTAGGTTGCGATATATCTTCTGCTTCCACATATGGCTTAAGTCGCATACCATTAACTGTGAACTCCTTCCCTTTCTTAGGATCAAAAATCAAAACAGCTCCATTATCATATATGTCAGAAATTGTAAATGGCCCATCCCATCTTGATTTTAATTTTCCTGGAAAAATTTTTAACCTTGAATTATAAAGCCAAATCTTTTGTTGTTTCTGAAAATGCTTACGGTTAATATTCTTGTCGTGGAAGTGCTTCATCCTGGCTTTATAGATTCTTGAATTTTCGCAAGCTTCGTTCCTGAACTCCTGGAGTTCATGCATCTGCAATAAACGCTGTTTTCCCGCTGCATCTAAAGAGAGATTAAGTTTCTTAATAGCCCAATAAGCTCTATGTTCTATTTCAACCGGAAGATGACATGCTTTACCAAAAACAACCCTGTAAGGAGACATCCCTAAAGGTGTTTTGTAAGCAGTTCTATAAGCCCATAGAGCATCATATAATCTGCTAGACCAATCTTTTCCATCAGGCCTAATGATCTTCTTTATAATCTTTTTAATCTCCCTATTTGAATTCTCAATCTGACCATTTGCTTGTGGATGATATGGGGTAGTGATTCTATGTTGAACCCCATATTTTTTAAGCATGGTCCTGAATTGATAATTATTAAAATGGCTTCCTCCATCACTTATGATTGCTCTAGGACAACCAAACCTGCAAAATATATGTTGTTGAATGAATTTAAGCACTACTTTATGATCATTTGACCTAGTGGGGATTGCCTCAACCCATCTGGAAAGATAATCCACTCCCATTAAGATGTACTCATGCCCATCTGAATTAGGAAATGGTCCCATAAAATCAATCCCCCATAGGTCAAATATTTCTACTTCAAGGATAGGCTGTAGTGGCATTCTATCATTCTTTTTGATATTCAGCGCTGCTTAACATTTTAAACAACTAGAGCAAAACTTAAAAGCATCAGAAAATAGAGTTGGCCAGAAAAATCCACAGTTTAAAACTTTAAATGCAGTCAATTTAGGAGCATAATGTCCAGCACATAAAGAAGAATGGCAAGCATCTAAAATGCTCCATTGTTCTTCCTCCAGTACACACCTTCTAAACACATGATCAACACCTAATTTAAAAAGCTCAGGTTCATCATAATAATAGTAATTAATATCTTTATAAAATTTCTTTCTATCATTCATATCCCAATCATTAGGTATTAATCATGTGACAAGAAAATTCACAATATGAGCGTACCATGGAAGCCTTTTACTTTGAATTTTTAAAATATATTCGTCGGGAAAACCGTCATGAATAGGAATAGATAATTCTGTAGATAATCTAGAAAGATGATCTGCAACAGTATTATCTATCCCTCATTTATCTTTTATTTCCAAATCAAATTCTTGCAAAAGTAAAATCCACCGAATTAATCTAGGTTTGGTTTCTTTTTTATTCAGTAAAAACTTTAAAGCTGAATGATCTGAAAACACAATTATTTTACTACCTAAAAGATAAGAACGAAATTTTTCTAGGGCAAAAATAATAGCAAGCAATTCTTTTTCAGTAGTTGAGTAATTTACTTGTGCTCCTCCTAGAGTCTTGCTTGCATAGTAGATGGCAACTGGCTTCTTATCCACTCTTTGTCCTAAAATTGCTCCCACTGCATTGTCAGAAGCATCACACATAATTTCAAAAGGCTTACCCCAATCTGGAGCTTGCAAAATAGGTGCTTGAATTAGAGCTTCTTTAATCTGCAAAAAGGATGCTTTAGCATTTTCATCAAAAACAAATAGTGTATCTTTAGAAAGTAAATTAGTTAAGGGTTTAGAAATTTTAGCAAAATCTTTTATAAATCTTCTGTAGAAGCCAGCATGCCCTAGAAATCCCCTAAGTTGCTTTAGGGTTGTGGGCAGGGGGAGGTTCTTGATAACCTCGACTTTGGCCCTGTCCACCCTTAGCCCATCCTTGCTGATATGGTGGCCTAGGACAATTCCCTCCTCCACCATAAAGTGGGATTTCTCCCAACTTAGAACCAGATTGTTCTGTACACATATCTGCAAAACCTTAGTTAAATTAGATAGACAAATATCAAATGAGGAACCAAACACTGAAAAATCATCCATAAAAATTTCCAAGCAATCCCCTACTAATTCAGAAAACATGGCAGTCATACACCTTTGAAAAGTAGCTGGAGCATTACATAACCCAAAAGGCATTCTTTTAAATGCAAAAGTACCTACTGGACATGTAAATGTTGTTTTCTCTTGATCACTTTTGTTAATTTGATTATAACCTGAATATCCATCTAAAAAACAATAAAAATTTTGACCTGAAAGTCTTTCAAGAATCTGATCAATAAATGGTAAGGGATAATGATCTTTCTTAGTCACAGAATTAAGCTTCCTATAATCAATGCATACTCTCCAACTAGAAGCTACTCGAGTTTGTACCTCATTACCATTTTCATCTTTAGTCATTGTTATTCCTGTTTTCTTAGGTACTACATGAATAGGACTTACCCATGGGCTATCTGAAATGGCATAAATAAAATCAGCTTTTAGCCATTTCATGATTTCCTTTTTAACAACCTCCAACATGTGCGGGTTAAGTCGCCTTTGGGGTTGCCTTGTTGCCCTAGAATTTTCTTCTAGAAAAATTCTGTGCTCACAAATATTTGGACTGATGCCTTTAATGTCATCAATTGTCCATCCTATAGCAGATTTATAAGTACATAAGACATTCAAAAGCTCTAATTCTTATTCAGATGATAACAATGATGATATGATTATAGGAAAAGACTTGCATGGTCCTAAATAAGCATATTTCAGAGATGATGGTAAAGGCTTAAGTTCAATTTCAGAATGCAAAGAAATATTTGTTGGTATGGAAGATTTTTCATTCAAACATTCATTAGATTCACAAGAAAATAAATCATAAGAGCATGGATCAAAATCAAAATCATCTTCTTCTACCAACCCTAGAAAGCAAACATCCTCACTTGTGTCTTTAGGGTATTTCATTAATTTGGAGATAGATAGTTCAATTTTTTCATCTCCTACTTTAAGTTCCACTGTACCCTTATCCCAATCCGTTGTGGCTTTCGCCGTAGCTAGGAATGGTCGACCTAAAATGATAGGGGCATGGCTCAAATTTCCTGTTATTTTCATATCTGCAACTATGAAATCAACAAGAAATTTACAATTCTCCACTTTTACTATGACATCTTCTAATTTTCCATAAGGTTGCCTAATTGAACCATCGGCTAATTGTAATTCAAGAAAAATAGGTTCAGGCTCACCAAATTTAAATTTATCATACAAAGCTTTAGGCATTATGTTTACAGTAGCTCCTGAATCAAGAAGTGATTTACTAAAAACCATGCCTCCTATTTCACATTTAATGAGAGGAGCACCCGGATCTCTTCTTTTCCTAGGAATATCATTCAATAAAATTGAACTGATATTTTTAGAAAGTTGTACCCTTTTCTGCTTTCTAGAAGGTGTACATAGTTCCTTCACATATTTTGCATAAGAAGGAATATTTTGTATTGCCTCAGTCAGTGGAATAGTGATGGTTGCATTTTTAAATATTTCAAGCAAATGAGAATTTTCAGGTTTTTGCTTGGATATATTTAAAGCACTAGGAAATGGAATGGGTGGTCTATAATCAATTGGATTAGGGTCTGCCATTCGTGGATGCCTTTCCTCATCCTGGCCACCCTTATCTTGTTGATCATTTTCCATCTCTCCATTTTCTTTATCTTGATGCTCCGACAATCCTACATTTTTTTTATGAGTATCTAACAAAACCTTCCCACTTCGTAATTTTGAAACCACACTCACATGTTCATCATTAATCATATCTTCTTCAAAGCCATGTAAAATATTATTTGTAAAATCATGACATGATGCAACATTATTATTTTCACCAATGCAAGATTCATTTAAAATTTCGGAAGACACACAATATGATGATTCTAAATTTCTATCTACACACAATATGATATTTCTAGGATTTATATTAGGTTGGGTAGGGAGGTGACCTGGATGTCCTTCTCTTAGAAGGATTTCTTCTGATTTACCTTTCATCCTGAGAGCAGGTTGTTGTGCTTGAATCCCTTGTCCTCGCTTGAGCATCTCAATTTCCTTCTTGTGCTCTTCTAAAGTTTGCATCAACATCTTCCTTTCCTCATGCATGCTTTTTCTCTCTTCCTGCATTTCCCTGATAAAATCCATTAAAGTAGAGTTAGTGTTGTCATTATTGTTGTTAGGACGAGAGTAAAAGGGCTTAGAAAAATTTTGAAAATTTTGCTGATATGGTTGCGGGGCAAATTGCTTTGAGGCGAAATTGTTGTTTCCTCCTTTGCTCCAATTTTGATTAGGTCGTGCATTCCATTGGTTTTGACCTGCATCTTGTCTCCCAAATACATTAACCTGTTCAACCATAGGACAAGCCTCATCAGAATGTTCTTCACTAGAACAAAAACAACAAGGGTTGTTGGTGGAATTGTTGCCCTCGTTTGCATTCGCCTTTCCTTTAGACTCCTACAAAAAAGATTTAATATCATTGCTCATATCTTTAACTGTTTTACCAATATTGCTCATTTCTCTTTCTAGCTTATCAATCTTGATCTCCGGTTCAACTGCCTTGACGTCAATGATTCCTCCACGCTTGGGACCTGCACTTCGGTTAGTGTACGAAAAACTTTGACGGTATGTCCAATCTTCTACTAATTTTTCCATCAATTTCATGGATTCATCTGCATGGGTATCAAGGAACATTCCTCCACTAGATATATCCACTAGATGCCTTTCCTGATCATTCAATCCACCATAAAAAATTTCAACCAATTCATGAGATGGTATGCCATGATGTGGGCACTTCCTAGTGAGTGACATGAATTTCTCCCATGCTTCTCCTAGAGTGTCAGTTCCTTGAAAAAAATCTCTTATATGTTTCTTAAGTGAAGATGTCTTTCCATAAGAAAAGAATCTCTTTAAAAAGCAAGCTTGCATTTCACTCCAAGATTGAAATTCTTGACCTACCCCTTTAAACCAATCTTTTGCCCTATCTTTCAAAGCAAACTGAAATAACCTTAGTTTGAGAATTTCCTGAGGAACACCTGCATAACTATAAGCAGAACAAATCTGGTTATACTCTTCCAAAAACTCATAAGGCTCCTCATTAAATCTTCCATAAAATGTAGGCAATTGATTAATCATATTCGGGTCAATTCTAAAATTAACATTTTCTGGTAAAGGAGCAGATATTTTAGTGTAGGTTTCACTCTCTATAGGGTCAGAAAATTCTCTCAACCTCATTCTTCTAACACCCTGTTCAACCCCAAAATTTTTATTATTCTCCATTAAGTCACAAAAATGCTGATTTTCACCTTCGGAGCTTTCAAAAATACAATCAAAACTAGGAGTTCTACTAACTGTTTCAAGATTCACGAGATGAGGTTTTAAAGATCTCCTACCGAACATGCAATGTTAAACACATCAATATAAAAAATAATCAGTTTTGATGAACAAGAAAAATTAATTATGCAATGATGAATTTTTTTTTTTCAATTTCACTATTTCATCAAAATTCACAAAATAATTGCAAAATTCAGCTCAATCCAAGACTTAATATAAAAAATAAAGCGTAATGAATCCACACAGAATAATTTCAAAATTCAAACCGTGCGTCCCCGGCAACGGCGCCAATTGATAAGCCGAAAAATCACGTAAAATTACGTGGTCGTTGCGCTTTTTAGACTTATGCAATAAATTTATAATTCCCTTAATTACTAAATAAGAATATAGAGCAAGCAAGGGGTCGATCCGCAAGGAGGCAACAATTCAGAATTTTCAAACAATTTTTATGAATCAAGTCAAGTAATTTTGAATTTTGCAATATTTAATTCAATTAATATTAAATAATATTCTTAAAATAATCAAAATTAAGTAAAACTTAATTTTGATTTTGGTCAGATAATTCCAGATAAGAATATTATTATTATTTTAAGCTCATAAAAATATAAATTATTAATTTCCCAATTTAATAAAATTTATAATAATTTTCAGAATTAAAATTGGGAATTTAATAATCAAGAAAGTGATTTTTGAATTGGAGTTCAAATGGATGAATTTTCGGTTCAAATTTTATTTTTGGGTTTTTTATATATTAAATTAAATTCCTAAACAATAAAAACCGAAATATAGAGAGAGAAAAAAATCAAATTAACCTAGAGAGAGAAAGTGAAGAAATTGGGGAAAGCCCCAATTTCGACCCTAAATTAAAAATGTAATGAAGCAGAAATGTCCTAAAATGATTAAGAATTAATTATCAAAAGTCAGATATCGAATCCAAATGAAAAAGAAGTGCTGATGCATTCAAAACATGAATCTAGGGCATGTACATTTCGCCCATGCCAAGGCGTTTTCGAATCGTTCTAGAAGATGATCAAATACAATTCAGAAACTTACAAATTTGATAAAGAGATCCAGATCTGACGACTTCCAGAATGCCTCCTGTGTCCTTCCTGGCCAATTTCTTGGGGAGAGCCTCCAAAAAGTGATTTTCGCCCTTTTCCAGACCTCCATTTAAAGATCCAACCGTCTGGATTGTAGAGGGGGAAAAGACGAACCTACCCTCAAAATTTCAGCCCAATCGGACATGTAGATCTCAAGATATCAAGGTTTTAGTGAGAAAAAATCTGAGCCGTTGGATTTATTTATCTCTCCTCCAATAAGCTTGGAAATGGCGCGTTTTGATTGGCTAGCATGATTATTTCTCGTTTTCTGCTTTCTCGGATCACGCCCTGACACGTTGTTGTGCGCGTCGTCCGCCCGCAATAATTGGCAAGTGATTTCGTCATTTGAACGGCTAGGAATTCTCCACGTCACCCTGAAATAATAAAAACAAAAGAAAAAGACAAAAGGTCTTTTTAAAAAAAAAGAAAAATTTTTTTATTCTCTTAGCCGTAATCTTTGACCATTCTTCTCTCTTTTATTTTAAATCATAAGCCGCTATTCTTCTCTCTCTTCTCTCTTTAAATATTTTAAATCATAGCCACTTATGTTGACTATTCTTCTCTCTCTCTTCTCTCTTTTATATATTTTAAATCACAGCCGCTTATGTTGACTATTCTTCTCTCTCTCTTCTCTCTATTTATTATATAATAATAACCACTCATTCTCTCTCTCTCTTTATTCTTATTTAAATAAATATATCCATTTATTCGCCGGGCGAATGACGTGATACTCCTTAGTAAATATTTAAATATATTATAAATGCCAAATAAATAATATATGTGTTATTTAAATATGTAAAAATCATTTCTTGGCTATATAATGGTCAAAAAATTATATAAAAATATGGAAAATTCCAGAAAAATCATGGAAACACTTACCAACCTTTAGCCAAGTATTTAAAACCCTGTAAAAAATATTTCTTCACTGAAATGAAGTTAAATTCCATAAAAAATGATAAAAAATCAGAATTAATAATAAAATGAAAGGTTAAATGATCTATCTTTATTTTAATATGATAACATGGAAATATAGTCAGTAAAACACATAAATATAATATAAAATTCATTAATTAATCATGTTAATTTGCAAGTTATCAGCCCGCTCCTACACCACCGCCAGTCAAGCTATGTCGGGCCCCTTCATGGCTCATCTTTGCCCAACGGCCTGCACCAGCTGCTGCATTGACGAAGATCTTAACGATGAGAAATTTACCAACGAGGTACATCACCCTCTCGCTCGTTTGTTACATTACCTTCTATAGTGTATTCTTCGATTGCACTCCACTGCGCTTGGTTTAGAGATAGGTGAGGGATTATTGAGAAAACTACGAGTCAAGTTTCTTTACCGGTAGCGGTCGAGCCTGTCTGTTACATTCTACCCTTACGGAATTATTCTGTTTGGCGCCGTAGTCATCGTCGTCGCTACGACTAGGGTCAGAAGGTTACCATCACCGTCCCACAAGAGACGATGGTGGCAATGTCGTTGAAGAAGTGGTTATGTTTTTCAAGAAGTGGCGATGGTGGCAATGTCGTTCCTCCACGGAGACGTGCTTCGACGTGGTGAATTTGGCGTTGCCGCATTTTTGCGACTTCCTGGAATTGTACCCTAGAAAACGGTAAAGGTAACCACCAAAGGGAGGAGGCGGGAGCCCAGATGAGAAAATCTCTTTCAACTACAAATGAACTCCAAGGCTTCCTTGGGCATGCCATCCCTTTATATAGGGAAGGGAGGATGCCTAAGTAGGCTGAAATAGGGGAAATCTATCTCGTGACAAGAGATTTCCCCTTAAAATGTACATCAAGAAAAAAAAAAACGAAAATAACAATGGACTAGGCCCAAACACGATGGCTCATCCGATCGCTCAGAAATCAAAATACATGAAAATGAAAGAAAACATAAAATCAACGCTCATGACCGTTGCTAGGCCGAGTACTTGAAGTTGGGGTTGCGGGCATCAGCTCGGGCTGCATGGTGAGGTTGTTGGCGTCTCGTGGTCTGGCCGGTGAGATGGTCCCCCATCAGTTTGATTTATATGCATGTTTAATCTGAAAGTCAGATGCACCCTCTTTTATTGTTTATTGACTCTTTGCGAGCAAGATGGTCCATGTGGATCAGAAGCCTAGGAGCACGAGGAAATCTAAGTGAGTTGATAAGCACACGACATGGAGGTAAGACAAGTCTGTAGTAGCATGGGATCTTAATCTGGAGGTCATTCCCAGGGAGTCAGGGCACTTGGTAGTGATATAGGACTCGATGAGTTACAAAGATTAACATGTGAGCATTCTCTTCACTTTGCATCATGGTATTTATTACCATTAGTGAGGGCCATATGATAAATCCTGAATGCAACATGAAATCATGCATCTTCTAATGCCAATTTGAGATCATTTTTCCTATATTATCCTCATCTTCATATGAAATTCAACCTCATGTATTAGATGAAGCAATTGGTAAAAACAACTTGTTTTAATATAATATGTAGCATATTTTACCAACCCACTAATTGTTATTGAAAATATGCTACATATGATATTAAAAAATAGTACACAATTGGATGAAGGAAAATTACGTACTAATTTTTAATGTTGTTCTAATTTTTAATTTGCTTGAATCAAATAAATTTGATAAAAATATAAAACTTACTCAGACGTATAGTTAGAGTAAGGTCATTTCCGCAAGGACTGGCCTTTAGAGGTTTATTTAATAACTGAGTTATAGTTACGAGAAGTAATAAAGGTATTCAAGGTAGTGAATGTAAGAGGGAATAAGTAGTTAGTAAGTCAAGGGAATACTAGGTGAATAAGAACATCTGAGAGAGTATTAGATATTATATATATATATTATAGATACTCAAAATAATAAAGAAATGAGAGATGGAGTAAGAGTAATGAGTAATGTTAGTAAAGTATAAAATAAGTTGAGAAGTTTAATAAGATATATAAAATAGTAAAATTCTATGAATGCAGCGTAGGGGGTTCCTTAATTATTAGTAAGCTATATAAGAATATGAGTCAGTTCTAAGGATAATGGTATTAATATTGAGTTAGATGAGGAATAATAGATTATAGTAAGAAAAGATCGTTAATTAGTTTATAGAGGTATTTAGTTCAGTAAGAGCTGTGAACTAGAAAGAAGAAAGAAAAAAAAGTGGTATAAAGATAGGAGAAACGAGGGATTATATATTTTTTAAGATGCAGATTCGGGGAATGGAGATATGCTTTTATATATTAAGAGTTAAAACTTAAGTGAGTTTGGTAACAGAATAGAGATTATCTAATTTATAATATAATTAATCAGCTAGCTAGATAGGGAGAGAAGTTAAGAGAGAAATAAAGATCTAGTAAGCGTAGTTAATAAGGAATATATATATATATATATATGAATATTAGGTCAACTATAGTAGTAGAATTATGAGTTATATCGGTATACTTTTATATATTTTTAATATATATTTTCTTGCTGAAATTCAGGGGAACTAAGGGTACTTCTGTCAACACCCTATCTAAATGAATAGAATGCCCGGTAGAGACTGAAATATGCGCAAGTGGATATGTGTATGGATATTGTTTTTAGCTTTTTATAGAATTGAATGAGTAGGAACTAAGTTAAATTAATTGATATCTTTGAATGAACACTAGGTGCTCGAAGAAATACCTAAACAAAAGTGATTCATGAAAATGTGACAAATTTGATCTTCTCTTCTATTCAAATCAAAGTTAGTCAAAGCAATAGTCTACTTAAAATGACTTTTTACAAGATTGAGCAGAGATACAACCTGATTCGCCCTAAGTTGATGAGCAAGGGTGGCAGCGCTGGTCGCTGTTGCCTATCCTCAGTGTGCAGCCCCCATAATTCTTCTCCTCTATCCCGGCATGAATCCTAGTCTCCCTAGGCTCTCTTTGGCGCCGTCCTGAGCTTTGTTAGCAGTTAGGAAGTTCTCACAACCCTCCTACTGTTCTCGCCGTTGCCAGAAGGGTCTCCGCCCACTATGGTTGATCTCGATTGGAAGATGTGGAATTAGGGGCCTTCAAGCCCCTTTAATGACTTGGGGATGACCTCCTAACACCGTCAATCTAGTAGGACAGCCTTGTGGGTCGTCCAAGGCCATCATATACCTTGGCGGTCCCCCTTGTCAGCTGAAAACCGCTGTTCGGCGTCAGCTTCCATAGCCAGGGATGGGGATGGACAGAGCTACCCCTAAGTTTCTGATCCCCCTCATAAAGGGTTCAACGGTTCTGATTAAATTGCAGTCGTGCATCCTTTCAATTTTGGCACACCTTGTCTCATCATCAGCCTCGTTAGGGAGCCCCATTGATAACATGCAAATTATAATTTTAAATTGATGTATATTACATTAAATATGTGTGTTTTATTGTCCATATTTGCATGTTGTCATACATAAATGGACAAAAATTACTTGGACTCTGATTTGATTATTGTTTCTAAATTTGTAGTATTTTTACATGGTATTTAACCTCAGTGAATTGAATTAATATTTTTGCAGGGCAAAAAATACTTGGCTAGAGGTTTGTATGGGTTTTAGTAAATTTTATGGAATTTTCCATTTATTTTTTATAATTTTCTGACCATTATATAGCCAAGAAATGAATTTTAGAATTAAAAGAATATGTTTTATGAATTGTTTAGTATTTTTTTAATGATTTTTATTCATGAAATTAATGGCATCCACGTCATTCGCCCAGAAATTTGGGCGAATGATTGGATGCGTCGGACGAACGCATTGTTGGCTCATTATGGCATCGCAATGCGTGATGCCATAATGAGCAAATCATTATTTCGGAAGGCACAACTGGCGCGGGCGACGAGAAAAAGGTATGTTTTGTTTTTTTATTGTCTTTTTTGTGCAATAAATGCACGCAGAGAATCGATCTCTGCGTGCATTTAAGAAGTTAGAATATACCTCATAACCGCAGTCGATTAGCCGCGTGCATTGATTGCACGCGACAACCGACAGCACGTGCATTTATATAATAAAAAAAAGATTCATGTTGTATTTAATACATGCGGCAATCAATTCGCCGCGTGCATTAATTGCATGCGGCAATCTATAACCGTGTGTAATAAGTTTTAACGAAAAGGGACTTTTGTCATTTCTTAGGGCGATGTGGCGCATTCTCCTCTGCGTAAATGAAGCATCATTGAGCAATGATTGCGGCCTGTGGAAGAGCACAAATACGTGTTAGAACCTGATCCGAGGATGGAAAAAACAAGGAAAAAAGGTGTCAGCCAATGGGAAAAAGCCATTTCTTTAAAATGATCAAATGATCCAATGGCCAGGATTAAGCGCTAGTAAATCTGTGATATCTTGAGATCTAGCTGTCCGATTGCACCCTAATTTTGAGGGTAGGTTTGTCGTTTCATCCTCTACAATACAGATGGTTGGATTATTAAATAGAGGTCGAGAAGAAGGGAAATTCCACTTTTTGAAGCTCTCCCCAAGGTTTTATCCAGGAAGGACACGTGATGCTTTGAAAGTCGACAAACCCTGATTCATCATTGAAAGTTGTAAGTTTCTAATTTGATTTTTGAGCTTCTTCTTGGAAGAATCTAAAAAACGCCATGGCATGGGCAAAATGTATATGCCCTTGTAGTTTTTTGAAATGAAATTATCAATGAATTTTGATTTTGATTCAATATCTGACTTTTAATCCTTAGTTTTACATTGATTTGCATCCAATTTGGCATCTTAGATTTTTAGATTAGGGTCGAATTTTACTTTTAATCCATTTCCCCTAAATTCTTCTACTTTCTCTCTCTAGGTTAATTCATCTAATTTCTCTCTCTAGATTTAGAAATTGATTGTTTGAAAATTCAATCAATAAATAGAAAACCAAAATATAAAATTTCATCAAAAAATTCGTCAATCTTCAAGTCCAATTTCAAAATCCCTTTCTTGATTATTAATTCCCAATTTAAATACATAAATATTTTCTAAATAATTCATCTTGATTTGGAAATTGGTAATCCAAATTAATCTGATATAATAATCAAAATTATCCTATATTTAGTGTCTTGACCGAAAACATTAAAATCAAATTTAAGTTTCTACATAATTTTGATTAATTATTAACAGAATTAAACATAATTAAGGTTTATTAAATGCAAAATTAATTTATTTTTAAATTAATTGATTTAAAATAGGAAAAAAATTCTTGCTTAATGCCTCCTTGTGGTTCAACCCCTTGCTTGCTCTATACCTAGTATTTAGTGATTATGAGATATTATAAATTTTATTGCATAAGTCTAAATCAAAATGACATTTTTAAATACCCAAATTTAGGCTTATCACCCGTCAGCATGCCCTCTTCATGATTTGCAGGCACGTGTGGGCCCATCATCCGTGTCAGCAGCTGGATGCAATTGGAACTCTGAAAAAAGAAGTAAAATGATTAAATAATAGGAGAATGATCTCTCACAGTCCAATCTTTCGTAAAGAGATTGGACGGCTGAGATCATGTCTGTTTACGTAAAAATAGCCCAAAATGACACGGGCTTTGGGCCGGGTTGCCTCGAAGCTGAGACTGAGCTTTTCGCATGGTAGCCCGGCCTGGTGTGGAGCTGAAAGAACCAAGAAAATATAACCAAATATAGGAGAAATTAAGAATAACACATACTACATAAATGCTTTTTGATATTAAGGTATGAAAAAAATAAAAGAATTCCCTCTCTCTAGCATTTACTGGCATCTCCATGGGCCTTTGTGGGTTTGTTGTTGGGCATATTTGTGCGTGTAGTGGGCCAGCGATTGGGCTCCTTGTGCGGTGGTGCTCGCCGGCTGCTGGGCAGTTTGAGCGTTGTGCGCTCGTTGGCTAGCGGCTTGCTTGAGTGCCTCTGACTCGTCCTTAGCTGGCCACTCAAAAACCCTATTATTATTATTTTTTCTCCCTTTCCTTAAAAATTTAAGGAAGAGGATAAAAATCATTAAATACTTTAAGCATATTTTCAATAAGAATACGTGGGTTGGTAAAATATGCTTCATATTATATTAAAAAGTGTTATTTTTACCAATAGCCAATGCATGAGACTGAAATATCATATGATGATGAGGATAGTATAGGTAAAATGATCTCAAATTGGCATTAGAAGATGCATGATTTCATGATGCATTTAGGGTTTTTCAATATACAGACCAGAATTCCCTGGTGGGGATTGGAGGAGATGAGGCAAAGATACTTGGGACTTGGCAAAGGGACATTTAGGTCCCCAAACCAAGATAAAAATGCATGTGCATAGTGAGATTGAGTGTAGAGTGATAATTTCAATAATTCGTAAAAATATTCTGGAAAACCGAATAAACAAAAAATTATGAAACAAATTCACCTCATCCCTCTTAGTTACATCACCACCAACATGGGACTTTGAATTCATTTCAGAGCTAGACTTGAAACATCAATTGTAACCAATCTGCAAGTCGATCAATAATGGGTGGTAAGTTTTAGTCATTTCCTTCTACTCTGAACAACACTATGCCATCTAGAAGGTAATGATGGAAGCCTATGCCATTGGGAAAAAAACACAACATTTGGAACATGATGGTCAAAGGTTTAGACACAGCCTAGGACCAATTCATGGACGGGGAAATGGAATTCAATTGAAGTGAAAACTTTTTTTTATTCAGATACATGAGTGACAATGTTTTTCACCAAGTCTCTAGTTGTGTCACAACCAACAAAATACGAGACAAATAGTGACAACCCAGGAGAGAAATCAGTCGCAGAAGCATAACCAAGTGGGTATCCTTGTGAATGACTTTGAGTTGTTAAAAAAGAAAAGTGTAGAGACAATGCCTGATCTTGTGGGAAAGACTCAGTACACAAATAAATGCATTGAATAATATGGGAAATGTCTATTCTGCCAAATAATTGAATAGGAAACTCCTATATGCAATTTCAAGGTAATAGCCATTGAGGAGGCTAAGAACCTGAGTACCACTCTATTAGAAGAAATTTTATGATCACTTCACACATGATATGAATGAGGTGGAAGGAAACAAAGGTGAATTCAAGAAGGAATGTCCGATCCCCATCTAGCCCATGAATCATCATCGGAGGATGATGATGAGATAGCTATGCTATCGAAGAAGAGAGCAACAATGCTACGCGTTTGAAGAAGCTTTCGGCAGTTTTCCAAAGTTTGTTATGAGTTCAAGAAATCAGGTCTCTTCCTCGATGAATGTGCAAGGCTGAAGAAGAAAGATGAAAAGAAAAGAGAAACGGCAGAATGCGGACATCAAGAAGAAGAGAGAGTTGAATGCAACATGAAGTGACTCAAGTTCAGGAGAAAAAAAGCATACAGGGAGATGAAAAGAATGAAGAGGTCAATCTTTCTCTGACAAAATTCAAGTGAAGCTGAGGTATGTAATTATGACATCTCCATGGAAGAGTTAAATGAGCTGTTATGACAATTGGGTTTGATGCTCCCAGTCTGATCCTTGATTTTTATCTAAAACCTAAACATTACATTATATTTTTTCCAGTTCTGGTCTGGTGTTGTATGGTCTTGGTTCAGTCATGTTGACTAGTCAATGTCAAAGCCAAATACAAAAACTCAAAGTAAAAAATGGCATCACTTTCATCGATCATCACACCACATCCATAGTAGCAGCTGATTCTTATATAATTAAGGAAATAAATGATGTTTTATGATTCAGCATTGACTAACTCTTTAGTCATGAATCACGCAAATCTAAAAATACTAAACATAGGATGTTATCCCCATAAGTCACTGATCTATGGGTTGATACCATGAGATATCATTGAAATCTATATTGCATATCAATGTCTTTGGGTGAGTCAACATCACAAATAACTCTTCACAGGACACATCACCTGTCCCACTCTTCTCCTCATGCGCCCACTTCCCTAATGGTCCCGCTGATCATCCCCCCTCCCCCACATGGTCTAGCTCTATGTCCCTTCCCTCTGTCGTGCTCTTCCCGTCTCTCTCCCCTCAGGCCATGTTCCCCTAGACCTACTGATGGCGCGTCACCACCGGACGTCATCGAGCCAGCAGCAGAGGAGCAGCAGGACTTCCCCGACCCAGCACCCGAGGGGCCGGCACTACCCAGCTCGCCACCGAGACGAGTCCAGCCACCACGACGAGCCGCCGCAGCAACACGGGATCCCGCATTCCGTTACTCGGCATGACGCGGACGCCGACCACCGGAGCACACCGTTACAGTCAGTTACTTTATCTTATAGTTTTCCTTTTATTCGTATTGTCGTGTAGCGGGGGAAGGGCCCATGGGAGGAACCCTTTCCCCCCTTTTTTTTATGTTGGGCCTGACAAGCCCATTTCCTATTTTCTTGCTTATTTTCTCTCCCTTTTATTTTGTGTTATTGGACTTAAGGAAGGGCCATCTTCACCCATATATAAGGGGAAGAGGTGGGCTCTTCCCTCACTTTGACCTAAATTTTTGAAGAATGGCATTTTGAGAAAGAAGGGTCAGGTCGTGGAGAAGAATAGAAGAAAGAAGAAGAGGAGAAAGAAGAAGAAGAAGAGAGGAAGAGGAGAAAGGGAGAGGAAGGAAGAAGGGGAGCCGCCGCCACCGCCGCCGCGCCACGCCGTGCGCGCCGATCACAAGCTGGCCGCTGGCCGCCGCGCCGTCCCCGCGCGCCCGCCGCCGCGCCGATCGCACACCCGCTGCCGCACCGTTAACTACGATATGGTGAAGACGAGTTGGAAACTTTCTTCAACAAATGACTCAATCGTCACTTGGGCATGCTATCCTCTTATATGATGAGGATAGTTGCCAAGTGGGATCGTGGAGAGGATGAACCGTCGTAGGATGTGGTTTGGCCTCTCGTTAACGGTTACATTCGAAAATGAAAACATAAGGCGGACAGGCCCAAAACACTGGCCCAATCCATAAAATCCAAGAAGGAAAACAAATAAAGACAAAAACAAATAAAAGATAGGATGCTTACGCGGGGTACTTAAACCCCGGGTGGCGAGCATCGACGCGAGCAGCTCAGCAAGGCTGATGGCGTCCTCTCGTGGCGTCTCTTGGATGGTCCTCCATCAGATGGGTATCGCCAATTCATTGTACCTTTTATTTTTGCTCAATATCTTGAAGTGGGATGCAATCACCAATTCATTGCCCCTTATCGTTTTTGGGTCAGAGGTTCTTGAGGTCACGGAAGCCCCATCTGAAAGCTATTTAAGTGTACCTACTATACCTGTGATTATTTGCACGCCCTAACATCTAGGGCTGTCCCAAGATGAATTAAGTTCTTTGAGGCAGGACATGTGTGCAAATGAAATACATGTGCGTAATTAAGCTCTTCTTGTGCTACAATGCAACTGAAAGTATTGCATTGTTGGTCATTATGACTCAAAAGGTAATTGATAGAATGGACGGCATTATTGAGGAGTCAGCAACTCTTAGTCCAACTCGTAGCCTAGTCCGCAACAATGCGGTATCTGTTTGTCATTCGGTATCGGACACCTGACATCCGATATCCAATAGAAATTGAGATGGTTTTTTATACCGGATATCAGATATCAAATGGATATTAAAATTCCCCCCGATATTGGATGTCACGACATATATCGGCTAGTGTACAGGCCTGGCGGATATCAGATATCTGATATCAAAATCTGATATCCTGATATCCCGATATCAATTAAAATTTAAGGATATCGATTCCGATAATCAGATATTGATTTCTAAGATCTGGATATCCAAACACCATAATCCTATTATCCCATATGGAAGAAAAACTAATTTGCAAAACAGATATATACTATGAGTTAGCTAAAAAACTTAGAAAATATGATGACTCGTCATGAAGGCAAGTTAGCAAACTTTATTTATGTTGGCTCCTATTATTTTACAAAACACCATTGCTGGTAAATTATGTTAGAAATTGTCAATAACTTATGGAACTATTGTAAATTTTATAACGTATGTTAGAAATTGTTGAAATATATTATTCATACTTTTTTATTCATGAATATATCAGTTGTTTTATAATTGCATATTTCTAATTTTTTTATTATCTATACGTCTAAATTTATTTATCATGCAGAAATATTTTAGAATCTAATTTATATTGATTAAGTTTATATTTCATATTGATGGAAATATACATGGCCAGCTAGCCAATCACACATTCCGAATCTCATTCCATGTTTAGTAATAGAACATATTCATTATAGTGCATGTGTGATACTTATAATGAATTCCATGAATACATGATCAGACTCGGTGAATTATGATAAGATCCTTATATGGAGATCAATAGTCTTTAAGCACGCGTGCTAATTAATGTTATTCAAAGGATACTCAAGATGGACATCAAAGTATGTAGATATAATAACACTATCCAGCCTCACTCATATGATAAGTATGGCTGATCTCGTATCCATTAGTGTGCAGACACTAAGGATAGATAATGAGTGCTCTTTAGCGAAAAGAGTTTTCTGAATTCAACTGTATGAATCCTTAAATTGTATTCTACCTAACTGTCAATCGGATTGATTCCCGCCCCGGTGGTGTAAGTGGAACTTCAACTATGACACCAAAGATGTCTTGTGGACATACAGTTGTACTTTCCCTAAAGGTTTCTAATCATGTGATTTTAAACAGTCTTAGTATGGGTGCATCAAGGAGTTCATGAAGATGATTGAGTAGTCCTTGGCCATGGCAAGGAAATATCGGAGAAAGGTTCTCCGATTATTTTTTAGTGCATTAGAGAGCGATTAATGTTTGACAAATGACGATACGTTAAGTCATCCTAGGAGCCTGAAATGGTTGAGCAACTATACATACACACTCACTGATGACGAACGTGTTCTATGCGTGAGTCAATACACTCATTTGTATCTTCTAGAGCACGAGGTATAGCCTGGCACACCACGCGTTGGAAACTCAACATATTGATTGGATTAAATTGATATTATATTAATTAATCTATATGACGATATAGATAAAGATTATTGAGCCATAGAATCTTTAAATAGACTGATATATGGGCCTATAAAAGGTCACACTCAAATAGTCTTTTGGACATCAGGCGATCTACTTAAATTTTTGTGATTTTTACAAAAAAATACCCACTTAATATTAATAGGGGAAGGGCCTGAACGAAATATACCCAGGTCAGAACTGTTTAGGGGCCCCCTCTTATTATCCCTTCTCCACACACCTCCACTCCACTCTCGATTCAATCGGTATGGCATAACAACGACGATGAAGAGGACTGTGTGGATATATCTAGAGGTGCACAAATTAGCCCTCAACTCATCTCGCTCTAGAATCCAAGAAATCACATATGTAATATGTGCACAAGTTCTTTGTTTCATGTTTTTCCGTCAATGTCGTTACGATTCTATTACGACTATTCCACTGCATAAAATTGTTATGTTCATCCAGATCAATGACTCAAGAACCTAACATCTTAATGGTTAAGTATGTAGTGACATATAGAATTCTGTGTTTCATTACTAATAAATAAATTGTATTGTTTTATTATTCAGTGAATGGATTTGCTCCATACTAAAGTATATGTTGCAAATGACTCTTTGTCAATGATAAAGCGAGTGGAATGTATATGTAATTAACTATTAATGAAAAATAAAATATCTTTAATCCTCAAGTGGCATATATAATTCTGTGTGTAATTATTTTTTGTTAACCAGTAATGTTTAATTATTGTGTGATTCGATTAAGTTACATTGGAGTATATATTTAAACTTGTTCATTGTTAATTCTAAAGCGAGTGGAATGTAACTAAGTTTATTCATAAAAGAAAAATCAAAAATAAAAAAGCATCAAGTTATTACAAATTATTATGAATCCCCATTTTAAACCAGAGAGATAGTGCTTTAGCTGCAAAGAACAGTCTGTGTTGCTGAGTCGTGATCTAATGTGTAGTATAATGCGGAATAAAAGAAACTTATTTTAAGGACTCATAATTGTGGTCCGTGACATGATTCTGCTCTAACACCATTGTTCGAGAGTCTTGTTGTGTGGCTGAAAAATGGGCATTGTTCGACCCAGCTTGGCGACCCCGTCCCCGCTCCGGGTTGGCTCTCATAGCTTGTCGGCGCATTGCACATACCATCGTAGAACCATTGTCCTCGTTATCGTCATACGTGTATTTCTGTTCTCCGCATATCCATCGGTTAACGTCGTGGACGTAACCCGATTAGTTAGTGATACGACACCGAGTTCCTACCCTCGGTGACGGTCGGACGCCGTTGAGACGACGTCCGGCATCAAATTGGTATCAGAGCCCAGCTGTGGTCGCCCACAGCACGTCTCCGACTTCGCATCGCATCGCATCGCATCGCATCTAGTGCATCGCATCCATCGATTTTACGTGCATCCATATCGGTACCCCGGGAATGGCCGTAGAGACGCGATCCGCCGCGGATGGCGCAACGCTGGTTCTACCTCCCGGCGAGTCGAACCGTCGCGCGAGGCGAGAGGCAACGATTGCCCTCTCGGGACCTCAACCGGCCTCGCCGGTTGCGGAACCTACCTTACCCCATATCGAGGACACGCCGGTCCCACCCGACGTCACGGGTGCTCCAGACGCATCGAAATCACCGGCATCGCCCGGTGGTTCACGCCGATCCCAGCACTCCCCACGCGGCACACGCGCGTCGCCAGCGACTCCGATCGAGTGACTACGAAGACCGGGATACCACGCAGGCGGCGACCACACGGAAATCTCCCGTCGTCGAGTACTCCCCTAGAGCGACCCTGCGGGGTAGAGGACGAGGGCGACGGCGCCACTCGCCAGTACCCGCCAAGAGAAGAACTCCCGGAAGACCAAGGAGCTCAACGTCGCGCGCCGGCAGCTAGGGCGGAGCGCTTGGAGCGGATGCTCGCCGACACCCGAGTGTCCGAGCACGGAGTTGAGGCGGGACCGGTTGCACGAGGCCCCTCGCCCCCTTACGGGGCTGGTAGACCCGAATACCGTGGTCACCCGATCCGGACCTTGCTGATGATTACGAGGTCCCTGATCGCCCGTTTTCGGCGTACCGCCACCGGTACGCCTAGCTAGGGAGCCCGTGCGCGACCCGCAGGATGTCGGCGCTTGGGACATGCATCGCCCGCGGGGCGACTACACCCGTGGCTACGACGGGGTCCCTTATGGTCGACCTGATCTCCCTATACGTCAGTACAGCGCCGACCGAGCCGTGACTATCCGGCTCGTCGGTTCGACCCCGTTCCTCCCCGTGGTCCGCGGTTCGACGAGCCACCGGCACGACGCGAGGACTACCCACGGCCGCCACCCCCGCCATATTACGGGGCTGACGGTGCATGCCCACCACCACATCGCCCGGTGCCTTGGGACCGAGCACCGCGGGATGGTCGTCCCTACCACGGGGACGACCGCGGACACGACCCATTCCCGCCCCGTCGCCCCATGGACCCGCGACGAGGGGACTACCCCGTGCCCGAGCGGCACTATGATGACGACGAGCGTCGGCGCGAGGAGCATCGTGCACGCATCCAGAGGAGCGTGCGCGCCGACGTACCCGTCTACGAGGGCTCGAGGAAGCCCAAGGAGTTCATTGACTGGGAATCAAAAATGAACTCGTATTTCAGGTGGTACAGGATGGATGACGACCTTTGCGTCGAGTGCAGCGGAGACACGGCAGCGGACAAGCCAAGATCTTCTGGGAGAATGAGCAATTCTCGGCCGAACGACGAGGACAGCCCATCATGTCGTGGGCAGAAATGGCGCGGAAGCTAAGGAACAAGTACGTTCCTCGTCAGTACCAGATGACACTCTTCCTCTCGTGGCTCGACCTTAAGCAAGGTCGACTCCCGGTGTCGGAGTACATCGAGGCTTTCGAGGAATGCCGGATGCGTTGCCGTTTCGTGGAGGACCCCCGCGTCATCATCGGCCTCTTCGCCCACGGCCTTCGGCCCGCCTTGCGCAGCAAGGTCCTTGACTGCCAACCGGCAGAGGTCGACGAGGCATACCACCTAGTGGAACACATGGATCCGCCTGTCGAAGACACCCCGGCGCCCAACGCGCACACCACGCCGCGAGTTCCTACGGTTCGGCTTGCACCCGCTCGTTCCACCCTACCCGCGACCACTCGGGTCGCACCGGTCACCGGGGGCCAAGGGACGACCCCAACCACCTCAGTGGGGTCTACCCCGCAAGCCCGGGCCTCGACCGGCGATGCCCCGGCCCGTAGCGCTGCACCAAGTCAAGCACATCACGTGCTACAAATGCCAGGGCGAGGGCACCGGGCACACCAATGCCCATCTACACTTTTGATTGATGTCGGGGAAACCGAACAGGATTATTGCGATGGAGCCGACGTACCCCAGGAGGACCACTATCACGGGAACGAGGAATGCGCCCTTGAGTACGAGGAGCCCGATGGACAGATAGGATTCATCCAGATCATCGAGGCGCGAGGAGCCCCACCCGTGACAGGCCGTGCGTCCGTCCGGCCGTTAGCCAACATCGCTGTCGACACACCCGGCAGCAGTAGAGATAGGATATCACCGCGGGTTGACAACTCCGCTAGACTTCCACGGGCCGCTCAACAGCCGACACCGTTCGTTGATGCGCCACCCGTATCGATCTTCTACACGTACATCAAGATCAACGGCAAGGCGTGCAAGGTGATCGTGGATAGCGTAGTTGCATCAACGCGATCTCAGATACTATGGTCAGCGGCTTAGGTTGACTTGATAGAGCACCCCACGCCGTCTGACGTTTCGTGGATCGGACGCTTCATCACTATCTGTGAAGCGTCGGTGCGCGTCCCCTGAAGGTGAACACGTCGCCGAGGGCGTGCTCGTGATGTACTACCCATGAAGGTGGGTAGCATCATCCTCGGACGGCCATGGTTATATGATCACGACGTCACCTTAGCAGGGCGTGAACACCTGCTCCTTTATGCACCAGGCGGCGAGTTACGTGGCACCCGTACACCTGGCCGGCCAGCAAGCCGGCGCGACCCGACCAGTAGGGTTAGTGATAGTCCGAGGACCCTTATTCACTCGCGACCTTGGCGCGAGGGTGACGATACACCTATGTGTCTGGCGTCACCCTTGACGTCCTGCTGACAGTCAGTGACCCCTCGCACCCCAGAGGTTGAGGCTCTCATATCGGAGTTCGGAGATGTCTTCCGGAAGAGCTACCAAGCGGATTACCCCGATGAGGAACATACAGCATGCCATCGACTTGGTGCCCGCGGCCGCTTCCGAACCTACCGCATTACCGCATGGAGCCGCCGAAGTACGAGGAGTTGCTACGGCAAGTGAGGGAGCTTTTGGGGAAGGGCCTCATCCAGGAGAGCATGAGCCCCTGCGCAGTACCCGCTCTCCTAGCGCCGAAGAAGGATGGCACGTGGCGCATGTGTTGCGATAGCCGTGCCATCAACAAGATAACGGTCAAGTACCGTTTTCCCATTCCGCGTGTGCAGGATCTATTCGACATGATGGCGGGATCCACTATCTTCTCCAAGATAGACTTGAGGAGTGGGTACCATCAAGTACGGATCCGTCCCGGCGACGAATGGAAGACCGCCTTTAAGATAAAGGACGGTTTATATGAGTGGAGGGTTATGCCTTTCGGCCTCTCCAACGCGCCCAGTACCTTCCAACGTCTCATGAACGAGGTACTGCGCGCCTTCATAGGGAAGTTCGTGGTCGTCTACTTCGACGACATCCTCGTCTACAGCAGATCCAGAGACGAGCATGCAGACCACCTTCGGCAGGTCTGCACCATCCTACAGCAGGAGCAGCTCTACGCCCACCCCAAGAAGTGTAGCTTCCTTGCGTCCCAGGTTGCCTTCTTAGGGTTCATCGTATCCGCCCAGGGCGTTGCCGCCGACCCGGAGAAGGTCCGGGCCATCACGTCGTGGCCGACCCCGGCAAACATGCATGACGTTAGGAGTTTCATAGGACTGGCGACTTTCTATAGACGATTCATATAGAATTTCAGTTCCGTTACGACCCCCATCACCGACTGCCTCAAGGAGGAGTCGTTCGCCTGGACATCGGCAGTAGAGAGAGCTTTCCAGCAGATAAAGCTCATGATGACACAGGCGCCGGTACTACGGCTTCCCGACTTCGGGAAAGTGTTCGAGGTTACATGCGATGCCTCAGGTATCGGCATCGGAGGCGTCCTCAGCCAGGAGGGCCACCCCGTCGAGTTCTTCAGCGAGAAGCTGAATGATGCAAAGCTTCGATACTCCACGTACGACAAGGAGTTCTACGCGGTCATCCAAGCCTTACGGCATTGGAGACACTACCTCCTATCATCGGAGTTCGTGCTCTTCTCGGATCACGAGGCGCTCAAGTACCTGCACTCGTAGCAGAAACTGAGCGATCAGCACGCCAGGTGGGTCGAGTACCTACAGGACTACACCTTCGTCATCAAGCACAAGAAGGGCAAGGACAACGTTGTAGCCGACGCCCTCAGCCGGAGAATTCACGTGCTCAACGTCATGAAGGTGACAGTCTTGGGGTTCGAGACCATCCGAGATGGGTACGATAACTGCCCTGATTTCGGCCCCATCATCGCGAAGTCCGGCGAGGACCATCCCAGGATTACAAGGACTATGTCCTTCATCGACGGATACCTGTTCTCTAAGAACAGATTGTGCGTACCCGCACATCACTCGTGACTTCCTCACTTGGGAATGTCACGCCGAGGCCTTAGCGGTCATTTTGGCGACAAGATCGCCGCCATGGAAGGCCAATTCTACTGGCCTTCCCTAAAGCGCGATGTTGGCAACATAGTTGCCCAGTGCCGTGTATGTGCCTTGGCCAAGCAGGTCAAGAAGAGCGCCGGACTTTATACCCCATTGCCGACGCCGAGGCGTCCCTGGGACGACGTGAGCATGGACTTCGTCTTGGGTCTGCCCCGCACCGCGGCTTTCGACTCCATCATGGTAGTCGTGGATAGGTTTTCGAAGATGGCCCACTTCGTGCCCTGCGCGAAGACGTCTGACGCCGTGAAGGTCGCCCAGATCTTCTTCCGAGAGATCGTGCGCCTCCATGGCCTGCCATCCTCGATCGTGTCCGATCGTGACGTGCGCTTCACGAGTTACTTCGAGGACCTGTGGAGCCTCTTGGGCACGGCTCAAGTTCTCGACTGCCTACCATCCGCAGACCGGACGGTCGAGGCGGAGGTGGTCAATCGTAGCTTGGGCAACCTACTCGTTCCTCGTGGCGAACACCTCGCGTCTTGGGATCTTGTCATACCACGCGCTGAGTTCGCATACAACTCCTCGGTGAACAGAACCACCGGGTTGAGCCCCTTTGAGATCGCCTACGGCCAGGCACCCCGTCGACCCCTAGACCTAGCTCCCATAGATCCTCATGTTAGGGTTTCCGAGGACGCACTTGCATTTGCCCAGCATGTCTCTGCATTACATCATCGCATTCATGATAGGATCACGCAGCAAAATGCATTGTACAAGCAAGCCGCCGACTTGCATCGCCGACCCAGAGCGTTTGCCGTGGGAGCCCTAGTGATGGCCAGACTCAGGCCGAGAGATACTCTCCGGGGCGGCAACGGCTGCATGATCGCAGCGCCCGGCCCGTTCGGATCCTCCGTAGAGTGGGCGACAACGCCGTATGTCGTCGAAATTCCTCCTACGTGGGAATAGGCTCTACATTCAATGTGGCGGACCTAGCTCAGTACCGGGCCCCTTCTTCCTCCCCACTCCCAGCCTCTCTAGACCCCTTCAGCGTGAGTGAGTTTGCCGACACCACTCCCCCAATTGTTTCACCCGATAGGCACGAGGCAATCGATTGTGTACTGCAGGAGGTAATTGACCATGCAGGTGGGGAAGCATCGAGGAGATTCCTAGTACGTTGGGCGGGCCACACCTGCGCGGACGACACGTGGATTACAGAACATGAGCTCCGACGCCTCCGTCCCGACCTCCTTCCACCGTCGCCGATCCTCCACCCTGACTCGCCGGAGTCGAGTCCTTCCCACCCCGGGAGGGTTGATGGCGCGTCACCACCGGACGTCATCGAGCCAGCAGCAGAGGAGCAGCAGGACTTCCCCGACCCAGCACCCGAGGAGCCGGCACTACCCAGCTCGCCACCGAGACGAGTCCAGCCACCACGACGAGCCGCCGCAGCAACACGGGATCCCGCATTCCGTTACTCGGCATGACGCGGACGCCGACCACCGGAGCACACCGTTACAGTCAGTTACTTTATCTTATAGTTTTCCTTTTATTCGTATTGTCGTGTAGCGGGGGAAGGGCCCATGGGAGGAACCCTTTCCCCCCTTTTTTTTATGTTGGGCCTGACAAGCCCGTTTCCTATTTTCTTGCTTATTTTCTCTCCCTTTTATTTTGTGTTATTGGACTTAAGGAAGGGCCATCTTCACCCATATATAAGGGGAAGAGGTGGGCTCTTCCCTCACTTTGACCTAAATTTTTGAAGAATGGCATTTTGAGAAAGAAGGGTCAGGTCGTGGAGAAGAATAGAAGAAAGAAGAAGAAGAGGAGAAAGAAGAAGAAGAAGAGAGGGAGAGGAGAAAGGAAGAGGAAGGAGGAAGGGGAGCCGCCGCCACCGCCGCCAAGCGCTCGCGCCGCGCGACCGCGCACCAGCTGCCGCGCGCCGCGCGCGCTGCGCCGCCGCGCCACGCGCCCACCGCCGCGCGCCCACGCCGCCGCCGCCCGCCCGCGCCGCCGCTGCGCCGTCGCGCGCCGCCAGCGCTGTCGCCGCGCGCCATCGCCGCCGCCACGCCGCTGCGCCGCGCCGCCACCGCTGCCGCCAGCGCTTCGCGCTGCCGCTGCGCCGCCGCCGCCGCGCTGCCACGCCGCCGCCACCGCCGCGCGCCGCCGCCAAGGCGCGCCGCGCGCCACGCCGCCGCAACGCCGCTGCGCCGCCCGCCGCTGCCGCCTGCCCGCGCGCCGCCGCGCTGCCGCGCGCCGCTGCGCTGCGCGCCGCCACGCCACTCAAGCTGTCGCCCGGTGCGCTAGCCGTGACCGCCGTCGTCCGACCGCGGCAACATCGCCGCCGTGCTCGCGACGTCGTCCCACCGCACTGCTCGCCGTCGACCACGCCTCCCCGCACCGCTCCGCGCCGACTGCGCGCAACCGCCCCTCCGCACCAGTCAACCTCCGGCGCACCCGACAACTCCCTCCTCCGGAACCAGTTGGTACGAAGATCCCGTCGCCAGCGCGACGAAGGTACTCTGTTTCCCCTCGCCTCTTTACGTCATTTATTTCCTTCAGTATTCTTTCGTATTGCCTCCACCGCGCTCGGGTTAGATAGGTGAGTGGGACAGATTGAGAGAACGACGAAACAAAGACGAGCGTCTTACCTGTCCGGTACGAGTCGGGACGCCCCGAAGCGTGTGAGCATTCCAGTGGGAGTTACCCCCATTCGACGGCGTGCGCGCCCTCGACCCACCCCGGACGACTTGGAGGGCTGGTTCGACCCAGCTTGGCGACCCCGTCCCCGCTCCGGGTTGGCTCTCATAGCTTGTCGGCGCATTGCACGTACCATCGTAGAACCATTGTCCTCGTTATCGTCATACGTGTATTTCTGTTCTCCGCATATCCATCGGTTGACGTCGTGGACGTAACCCGATTAGTTAGTGATACGACACCGAGTTCCTACCCTCGGTGACGGTCGGACGCCGTTGAGACGACGTCCGGCATCACCTACCCTCTTCCTTCAGGTCTTCTAAATTATTTGAAATATAGTATATTCATTATTGTCCACAAAAAAGCTCAGTTCAAGTTGTACAATGACAAGTGAATTAGGAAGAGACCATACTGGAGTTGTACAATGACGAGTTGTACAATCACTTATATTCAAGCATGTAAATTGAAAATTCCTTCTTTTCATAGGAAATCTGAGGACACAAAACTACTCAGAAACAGTACTAGTATCTTCTTCTGCTCATGTGATGAGAATGGTTGACCTTGTAACCATTTGTGTGGCAACCACTGAGGAGAGATAGTAGGCACCCTTTAGAGGAAATTTTATTCAACTGATGCATATGAATTCTTAGGTGTTTTAATACCTAATAACCAGTTCATCTCAAGTCATAGTAGTGTAAGTGGTCCTTAGACTACAAACTAAGAGTGCCTATCACAATATCGTATAGTTAAAGCTGGGATAGAACGAGGAGTCTATTTAGTTGGTTGAGATTTCAAGACAGGATTTTACACTGTTACTGTTAGAGGAGACGAATTAAAGGAATAATATGAAATCAAATCCTCGGCCAAATTAGTTGAAATATTAATTTTATTTGATGAATTCCTATTGCATTAATCCAAAATAGGATTACCAATTCAGGCTTTCAATAGTTGGCCATGCTCAAAGTCATTACAGAATAATTAAAATTATAAAGAGTCATACACATATGGTAAATGATGACCTCAAATACATTAAGTAATCATGAAGTGAATTAACATACTCGATAGGGCTAGTTAAAAAAAATATGTACGATATAATATGAAACAATTTAAGGAAGAATATGGAATAATATTCTTTGCCAAGATGGTGGAAAAATCAAAAGAGTAATGGTATCAGGTTATAGATACTTTGCATCAAAAGATTTAGCAGCCATTAGAAGATATATTTAAAGCGTAGGGGTTTTTACTAAAAACTCAACATAAATATAAAATAACCATAAGTCGTAAGTGAGAAACTCTCATGCATTTTTTTCCTTGGAATCCTCTTTTTCTATGTTTTTCTTGAGTTCCCTCCATCCCTCTCGATGGTGAGAAGATCTTCATGGATCTCTGGCTCTGCTGCTCGGGAAAAACACGAGGAGATCGGATGTGCCAGAGACTATGTGAATATGTTTAGACACTGAACATCTGTGGGGCTGGAGACGACTCATTCTCAGAATCGAAATGCAATAGATCCAAATCTCCTAAAGGTACCATAATCATCTAATGTTTTGGATTGTGTCAAAGATCTGTTTGATTCAGTTGTTTTGCTGTGCGAATCTGCTGTCGAACCATCACTCGGGGCAGGACCTAACAAACTTCCCACGTAAAAATAGAGCCTAAAATTGAACTATTGCATCTCTCAACCAATGATAAAATAGGGAGTCGGAGGGAAGTAATTAGAACAAAGGAAAGGTGCATTTTAACATTTGTGTCTTATGTACGAATACTTCCTTACTTTCTCCATCTCCTCAATTTGTGTGGCCGCGACGCAAGAGGCTAGTGGGACAGAGCTTCCCTTATTTTCGACGGAACGGTGATTGCATGAAGACAAGTTGTTTGATTTCTTAGAATCTCTTTGATGCTGCGAAACACGGGTCTCGGTATAATATTCAAACTCAAGGAAGGCTTCTTGAATTGACAACTTTATATTTTCTTTCTTCAACAATCGAATAAAATTTTAAATACATATACTTCAACCATTTACCTCTCACTTATTCTCAATCCCAATCCTAAACGAAACCTGTTTTCAACGATGTCATCATTAAGACTATTTTATTGTTTCAAAACAACCATACTACGTAGACAACTATACAGGAGAGGTAGAAGATGGATGTACGGAGAGAATACTAAGAGAACACATGTATATACGAGTGATCCACCAATAATATTTATGGGTTCTTCTGGGGGCTTGATTGTGGTCAACATCTCAATATTTATGGGCATGTGATTCTAGCTTACTCGTGTATCTATCCTTATTTCATTTGATAGAACCTCTTATGTTCTCTGGTTCGCATAGAATGATTCATATAAATGATTTGTTATAGTTTCCTTCAGCATAAAATGTAGTTCCTTCTGAGGTTAAACTGTAACCCCGGAAGAACTTAGTATCAGTCCCCCAAGATCAATTTTATCACTTACTACGCTAAGTGGCCCGTGGTCTTCTTTCTTTTGTCAAGGCATACTGAAGTAAATATATGTCTCATCTGGCCTAACTTTTGGGAGAGTAAACTACTTCAGCTTAAGTTTGATGATGTGAACCGAACATAATGGCAGGTACAGTCTAGCAATATGCTGGCGGGATGGGGAATACAGAAGTCTCGGCTTGTTTATACCACGTTGAGAAAGTATAGCAGATAATAGAGGGCAACCTGGGTTGGTGGAAGTGGCCAATAAACTAAGTGATGACCAAGTAATTGGAGCTCAGAACACATGGGCTTTTGTAATAAATTCATTAATTTGCATTTATTCTCCCTTGCCTTACCAAGGGGTGTGCTGAGGTTAGGTGACTACGGTCCATGCGGTCGTTGTTTACCCGGCCGGGCCCAGGCGAATGAGTTATTGGGAAAAGTTTCCCAAAGGTAATCCATAGCTATTCGGTTGACAATGCGGAGCAAGTTGACGCCGACCATAAGCAAGTAGCAAAAGGAAATGAAATAAGATTGCCCAACGGAGTGAAATGATTAGAAATGGCACAAACAATGTAACTTTTTACGAAATAATACTACACAAGGAACAGTTTACAGAAGAAAGAACACAGTAGACCGAGGGCAGAAAGGCTGCAAAGGAACACGAATTAAGTCTCGACTTCACTCTTCAGGAAGAAGCAGTGAACCTTACAATTCGCTAAATAAAAAATATAGCAAACGTAAAAACAGAGCCTAAAAGTAAGTCGGTAAGACGTCGTAGAAGATAAATAGACGAGATCACAAACATCGATTACTCTCGGCAAAATATGAACTGAAATCAAAAGTTGTAATGGTTAGAATTATTATTCCCTTCGTGAAAACTAATCTGCCCATCTATCTCTGTCAAAATCTTCCGTCACAAATAAGGCACGTGGTACATAATATTTTGACTTCTTTTGATGGGTCCATTCCTTTATTATTACTATTTTTTATCTTCGCGTCCATATCCCACCTTCCCAGCTCAATCCCCTATTAACACAGTTTCCCCCGTAAACTGGTACCGTCGCGGCTCTCCAGGCTAAGTTTTGGCCGACCATGGCCGTGGAGACGCTCAAGGCTACCGACTCTCCACCTTCTTCGCCCTGCTCGTCCATCTCTTTCAAATCTTCCATTACAAGTGATACACTTGGCAACACCAGAAAGAGGCGCCGGGATGCGAAGCATCCAATCTACCGCGGCGTGCGCATGCGAAAATGGGGAAGATGGGTGTCAGAGATTCGAGAGCCAGGAAAGAAGTCTAGAATTTGGCTCGGCACCTTCGCCACTGCAGAGATGGCGGCGAGAGCGCATGACGTTGCATCGTTGTCTATCAAAGGCCAGTCAGCCTGCCTCAATTTCCCTGAGCTTGCCCCTTTGCTTCCCCGCCCCGCCACCATGTCCCCAAAGGACATCCAAGCGGCGGCCAACTTAGCCGCGGAGGCCTCGTTCGACGTCCAAAGAAGAATAACGGGAGAAGCAGACAGCCATGCAGAATCAACGTCCCCACCGATTGACTGCGACGGAGCCGACTTCGACTTGCCAGACTTGTTTTTTGGCGTAGGCGTAGAGGGTCTTTCCTCATACTCTTTTCCCTGGATTTCATCTGGAGAAGAAGACTTCCACGAGGGACCTTTCCCAGTTAATGAACTCCTACTCTGGTAACCAACTCTCGTATTTTCCTCACCTTCCATATAGTTACTCTTTGATCATTTGCGATCAAGGAAAATCATTGACAATAACGGAAGAAGACAATTAGAGGAGCAAGACACCTAGCATACCATCTCTTCCCCCTATCTCTCCCACTCTTTTGGTGTTTTGGGCGGTGAGAACAACACTGAAGGATCTTTGGAACTGAATTTCCTCGCTGGTTTCTGCGTTCTTTATTGAGACCCCAACTTCCTATTAATTTCTGGTAAGTGCACTAATACTAAAAGTTTTGGAGCCTGATCGAAGCATCCGGATGGGCTCGTCGCGGAAGCAAAATTTTTTCGGCGGTTTAAAGTGCCTTTTCGCACAGGAAAACTTCGATTTTGGCTCTAGAAAGAGTTTACATAATTGCTTGTAATATGTACTTCTTCCGACTGTGGAAAAGATCGTGTGACAGTTTTACTCCTCCTTCATGTCCATTCTCCCGAATTCGCCACTTCTACGACTCGATTCTCCATATATACCAAATTGGCTTTCCAAAGTAAGACCACGGAACGTTTTGTGCGATTAATGTAGACTTAAGTCGGGGATGAATTCACCAATTCATGTCTAATCTCGAACAGATTGTTCATAAGTTTGTGTTGATCAGTATTTGAGAAAGAGAACAAGAAGAAGCTCTCGACTGTTGTGTTTTCAGTGCAACTCCATGTGTGAGGGCTAAGGAGTCGTGAGGAGTAGTTCCCAGCTCCAACTTTTAGAACCCTAAGCCTCACTGGGTTCTTCATCTCCAAGAAGAAAGGCAAGAAGTAGCACGTACAAATACAACACACCGAATCGCCGGTCTTCACGGTTATTGTCTCAAGTCGCAATCATTTCAAGCACGTGTCTATTTTATCGGCAGAGAGTCGGCCTAGATCTCAGCCCTCCCAAAGGACGCTCACAAGATTATCGAGGTATTAAATGAGTGCAGATGGGAAACCTTAACTGCATGGGCCGCCGATGGAGCCAAATTCTCGTGTAAGTTAATGTCGTAGGCGTGGAAGTCTATCAGTCAAAAGCGGTAGAAAGAAGGCCATGTAAGGGAAATAAGTTTAGAAAGTCAGAGAAGATGAAAATATGAATGATTTTTGAGTTGGTAGATAACACTAGGATTCGCTCTTTATTCGTCTCTGGAATTATTAGTAGAGGCCGCATTTACTCCGGGGTCTGGTTTATAAATGACGGATTCACTTACTGCCGCTGTCAGGCTCGTTTACTGGACTTCTGCTGTGGGGGGAAGGGATGTATTTGTTGTTGATAGAACACTGTATGGCCCTCTTTATGAGTAGTTGGCCTGCCTGTGTTATTGATAAGTGGAAAATGATGTATGCAAATGTACGGATTCTATAAAAAATAGGGGTCGATGGCGTCACAAAGGTAAAACCCACGAGAAACGTAAAAAGATTTCCCCTCACGTGAGGGTATTCAGCACACGTTTATTCAATAGAGAAAGGACAACCCCTTTACCTTTCGAGTACAAATAGCCTTCTTATCTTTCACTAGGAACGGGAGACTTATCCTTGGATCGGACCCATAGGGCAAAGTGCTTATCCTATGCTGGAATGCAGATTCTCGATATATTTAGCGGGCAGAACCCAACCTGTACTCTCAATATAGTGCCCATAGAGATCGTCTTGATCTACAGATTATAAATATCCTTGGATCCAGATGGTTATCAGATTCAATCGATCATACAGGCTAGTTAGCCAATGGATTCATATCATCTGGGGATTTGGAGAACATTGGAATTTAGGAGTAAATCAGGGGACTCAGAGAGTTGGGACGATCCAAGTTTAGAACAGGTGCACTCGTTGGCCAATGCTGATTGAAGGCTCTATTTGTGCACTTCTCTCAGTAGGCATGCTCTTTGGCTTTTACATCTACGAGTCTTTGAGAAATGTTGTTGAAGATTAAGGTTTAGGTCATATTTGTGAAAATGCCTAAATAAGTATTTTCATGAATGTTCAAAATGGATTGGGCTAAGCCAACACTAAGTCAAAGGTCTTGACCACATCTGCCATGGCAGGAATTATGCATAATTTCAGTTATATTGAATTGTGCAATGTACACATTAAGTGGATGATGTTTATTTTGACCACCTTCATGCATACAACTGACCTATAACTGCCAGGTTAACGAGTCAAATCATGCGGCCATGACTCTAGATTGGTATGCCATGTCTATAAATGTGTCGTCTGTCATTAAAAAATATTCTGGTCAGTAGAAAATCAATTAACTCACAAAATAATGTGATAATTTACTCACGCTCGTCAATCGTACATATCTCGATCAAAATTGTTTTGACTATTGTAAAACTCAAGAACAGAAAAGTTAATTCGTCTTTCAATCATACTTCTAATAAAATAACGTTTGGATTCTACCATAATTCTTAATTAAAGTTTAATAATCATATTATAGGAAATATGGTAAGATCGACTCAATCTTATAGGGCTTTTGAAATCAATTTGCAAAATCATAGTAGTAAAAGTTCAATATTACCGCTACAACAGCCCTAGTTAATCCCTATCAATTAATACATTTTACATTTACATTTTTTTTAATTTTGGTCTGACTTTTCACATTCAAACTACATACATATTTCTAAGCCCTAGTCTTTCATAATTCTCTTTCTTCGTCTCCTTTCTAAAATCACATTGCAACGACAAATAAAAAAAGACCATTTTAAGAAATTATGCGCTAATTTTTAGTTTTATTTCAGAAGACAAATTCTTCCTAAAGGAAACTCAAAACCATTTGATTTAGTATTCTTTTGCGAACGTATTATATAGTTACTAGATAAACCATATTGTCTTTGGAAATTGCATCTTCTAGGACCAAAGTGATAAGATCATCAACTGAATATTTTTTTTATAATTATTTGGGTTTCAATTAGATATAATTTTAATAGATATTTTTTCCATTCCTTTAGAACCATTCAACAAAGAATTAGACCATTTTATGCAGGTTTCTGGAAATCACACGTGAAATAATACTAATCTTGAGAAATCATGTGTTGAATCTCATATCTCATAAGATTACATCTGTATTTTTTATACATACTATTTAAAATTTTATTCACTTGAATTTTTTATAATATAATACAAATCCAAATAATATGGACCAGTATCGTTTGATGCATGCATTTAGAAGAAATCAAAATAAGCATATGAGTGTGTTAAAGATATCATAAAGATGCTATCAAATTAATAGGTCAAACACAAAATTTAAGCTACATTCTAGAATATGATGTATTCAGCTTGTAATTCAAATACTCAAAATTTCCATTAACCTTTAGATCAACTTTGCCCCCTCTCTTAAAATTTTTATGAAGATAAGCCCATGTTTCTGTGTATATAAAGTTAACACCTGATAAAATATCTTCATCCATTATTTATGTCCTTTCTATAAATAATGGGTTTCTGACCAGTTTTTTCAGGTGTTGAACACCTTTCACCTTCATCAAATCAATAAATAATAATTTAATTATGGATTTCATCAGTCATATATTTCATAATGTAATTATCTGACATTAATACTCACCATATCCATAGTACTATCATTTTAGAAAAAAACTATTATTGAGGTACTGTTTATAAAAATATTATAAAACTGTGAGTACCTGTGTTAATCAAATTTATATTACACACCAAAGGATAAAGCTATTGCCTTCAAAACTCTTTCCTGGTTTAATAAATTTTGCACATAGTAGTTTATGTCTCATATAAAACATTTGATTTCAACAGATATTAAATCAGGAAAAACTCATTATTAACTATGGGTTCATGTTTTTCTGATCTCAAAATATTGAATTATATGGAATGTAACTATTCGGAATTAAGTACAATACCTAGGTACCTCATATATTCATTCCTGTTGGATAATATTAACTTTTATGCTATGTCCAGTGGATCAGTCGTTTGAGTAATGATCTAGATCTCATAGCCAAATTTGTATACAATTTGACTTCATTTGGGTATGGAAAGGTTCAGGCTAATGTTGATACAGAATTCCTTGATTATTATTGACATGAATCACAAAAATTTTCAGGGAAAAAATTATGCGATAAAGTTTTGTTTCTCATTCTGTTGTAGTGAGCTCATCCCTCAATTGAACTAGAACATCACGTTTTTTAGGTAATAATTTAATGATAAACTAAGAGTATTTATTTTTAATAATTATAAAAAGGTAATTTATAAAATTTTGATGAACCTAGAATATGATAAGACTCAGTGTCGACAATTTAATATACTCTTAAATATGATAAGACTCACAGTGTCGACAATTTAAGATACTCTTAAATATGATAAGACTCACATAATATATTGATTAATGCATCATGTAGTATTCATTGCTTATATATTAAATTGTATATGCATGTCATCATCATTTGGATCCACCATGTGCTACAGATTGTGTGGATTTGGTGCATTCACAATTATTTCTGCATTTCGTGCAGTTATGACGATTAAGGAGTAGACGTAACTTGCATTCATTTAATTAAAGATATTTTAATAATTACTTCAATATTGTAATCAGTGATGAACACTGTAGGTATTGAAAATAAATTGAAGCAAATAACCCATTGAAAATAGGGGTCAGTGAGAAGATGCCACATGCACCAATGAGAAGCTGGAACATGAACCAGTTTGAATGCCTCATTTTTACTATTAATGGATTTAACTTGAGGCCTAGGTAATAGTCAATAGCATGTTATATGCTATCAAATAGGTTCCCACAAGTTTTACCAATGAGATGGTGCAATTGGCATAATGATCATGACATAATAAGGGAAGTCAAATAAAAACTCATCCTATTTGACGAGAAATTATATTTTCATGCTTTATTTTAAGATAAAAAAGAGGCTGGAACAATTCAGGATCAGAGTTCATCCTTGTGGAACGGCTTCTCCATGTGACACACTTATCACCTTGTTAAATGGATTTTTGCATAAATTTTAGTTGTGTAAATATTGGTCGTATATTTATGATCTGATCTATAATTTTAGGGAAATATTTTAAATTAGATATGGGAACTTGATGGTGCCAGTATAAGGGGTACCCACTACATGGCATAAAATTGAGGCAACTCCAGGAGAAACTTAAGGATACAAACTGTATACATATTCTCTCGCTCGTCTCATTGAAGCACTAAAATCAAGTGCTGTTACTAGATGAATGATGAATAATTCCAGAATATAATTTCTCATGCGATAGATTTTTAGGAATCAAAATGTAAATCTTATTGACTAAAGATGATTTTTTCCTTGATGAAGCTTTGGAGAAAGCTTGGCCTGAAGGGTTTGAAGTATTGGAGATCTACAGCAAGGAGATAGCCAAGAGAAATCCCGTTAAAAGATATTTTAATAACCCTGGTAAAATCTTTGAATAAGCATCCTGAAACAACATGTGATTTATGTTATAAAACATAATAAATTAGAAACAACAGATGATACCATTCTCTCACTTGGGCCATTTTGTTTCCTATTGTTGAGTCTATTAAGTTTGTAAGAAACTTTCTCTTCCCATGTATGTTTATTATGTCGATACTCTATTATCCATCTGATTTCACACCTATTATTCCATCCAAAAAATCTTCATGCCATTGATTCTTACTCCAATTCCAGAGGGAACACCTAGTTTCATGTAGCTACTACCTATCAAGTGATTCAATCAAATGATATTAATGACCTAAAAATACCAACCAAAACTATTAATACAAAGACAACGTTATCGAGGATTATTGACTCATCAGGTTCAAATTTTATTGTGATATTTCCATTTTATTCTAAGTGGGCCATCATTGGATAACATAAAACACGAGGTAGGTATTTTGTCCTATGTCCCATACTATAATTGAACTGATAATTGATATCTTGCTATGACTCTCACACAAAGAACATTATGGTAATTATAATTGATTAAAAATTGATCTTGTATAGTAATGCATAGAAAGTAGAAAATTGAAAATCACGATAATATAAAAATATATAGTATTCCAACACTGAAAATAAAAGGGATAAATACTTTGTTGGCATATAAACAAGAAATTCAATGTAGCAGATAACAAATTTCAGATTGAAAAAAGTATCTTGGAGTATAAGTTGAGTAATGCGAGAGATTTTTAACATATTAGTGGGAAAGATTTTGAAGTTTGACAGAAGTTAGATTTCAAGAATGCAAAGAGAATCATATACTGAATATGTACCATACAGTAAAAGGAGTAATGGGGCATTTATGTTTTCAGTTTACTTGAAAGGGAAATATGAACGCATGTGAACATGAGGTTTTTCAAGACAAGAAATCTCAACACTTAAATCAATCTTTTTTATATTTTAGGACATACTTACGGTTAAATATCATTATTTTGACACCCATATTCATACCTAATTTATGTGGTGTATTCTTAAAATCATTAGGTAGGATGATCAAATTTTATGTTAGATGTCTAACAGAAGCTACGGATAAGAACTTACAGATAAAATGAATGTCGCGGTATATAGTTTGTAATCATTGTGAGTACGTATTTTTTGTGGCAATGATTAAATTAAATGTGTAATTGTTTTCAACCATTTTTTTATGTGTGGAAATATACACGTGTTCAAGTTTTGGGTTGTACTACCTTGAGTTGGATGAAACAAAATGATTCCTCGCAATAGAAGACTAATAACAGAAAGAAGATGACATCAATAAAATGATCAAATCACCTTGGTAGAAATCACATTCATGATTTCTTGGATATGTGAGTGAGACATGTTAAGCTTCTCATGTATGCAACCTATAAATATATCCATGTGTTCAATGGGATGTTGAATATGCTATTTCAAATTAATGAGCTTTGTTCATGCTCTGTCCTTGTTACGCCATTCTGGTCGCATCAGGAATGGAGGGGATCTAAGGGGAGATGGGAGGAAAAAGGGAAGAGCCATGAAAATGTCTAGGCAGGGTGAACTTCATTGAAGGCCTTCCCCTATTTATACTAAGTGAGTATTTTCTATAAAACCCCTAAATTTTAAATATATCTTTTGATGTCCAAAAGACCATTTGTGATTGACTATTTAGGCCCAATAACCTTAGTGGTGTTCCAAACTAATCAACAATACCATCAAATATATTAATTAATGCCAGATAGATTAAACCAATGAATAGGTTGAGTCTCCATCCTGTGGGGTGCCAAGCTACACTTTATGTTCAAGAAGATACAAACGAGTATGTATCGACTCACTCATAGAACTTGTCCTTCATTAGTTATTATGTACATATAGTCCCTCATCTACTTGATGCCCCTAGGATGACTTAGGGTATGGTTAGCTGTGGAACCCTAATTGATTATCCAAATTATTATTGTTGTGCTTAGAAATCATCAAAGAATTCTTTTATTATATTTCACTAACTTGACTAAGGAAATGATCACATTGTCTTTCTTGAGTTGTCTCCTCTTATATTGAGCACTCATCTCTTTGAACTTCTTAATGTACTCCAACTAAGACTGTTTAGAATCCCATAATTAGGAACCCGTAGGTCGTAGTCAAAGCACAACAGTTTGTCAACAAGACGTATTTGGCATCTCAGGTCTAAGGACCACTTAAATAACTGTGACATAAATTAATGTGATTGACAGTTTGGTATAATATCATTCCAAGAGTCGTACAGATCAATTTAGTGAATTGTTCCACTAAATAGTACCTACTATCTATCCTTAGTATTTCCACATTAATGGTACGGGATGAGCCATACTCATCATATGGTTGATACTAGATAGTGCTATTATATCTAGATACTTTGATGCCCTTATCGAGGATCGTTTGAATAAGAAATATTTAGAACACATGATTTGAGACGGGTGCTCTGTGAATTACAATGTCTTCAAAATTCATTAAGCCTGATCATATATTCATGGGGTTCACCATGAGTATCACATGTGTACTATAATTAATACATTATATTTATGAATATGTAACAAGATATGAAATGTGTTACTGGCTTGCCGACTCCATATATTTGCATCATCAAAAACTAATGAAACATATAATCATAATAAATGAAAGGGAAATTTATTTCACATTCATTTATGAAACTGTTTGAAATCCATTTTATGTGCATACCTTTGATATCTTTATGATGTTTCCAATTACAAACGCTATAATACATTTAATACTCTTACCCTGGCATAGTGTTTAAGTCATAATATTATTTTATTCATGAATCCAGAATTGAGATAAAAATGATGCTCCATTTTGAGAGTAAATGTAAGTTACATAGGAAACTAATTGATAAAATTTGGTGGATATTGTCTATCTGACAATTATATTGATATAATAGGGTTTATATAGGTATTTATAACTTAAGTTTTAATTTTAATGGAAAAATTAGTAAATATTACGTGATTTTATTTTATTTATAAATATTCATTTAAAATAAAATATAGATAATTATTTGATGAAATTTTAATTTATAACTATCAAATTCTAGAAAATTTATTACATAGATAATTATTTGATGAAATATATAGGACATCATTTTAAGACGGTTTTATAAATAGTCAATAAAGAGTTCTGGAGACATTATTTGCAGCTTTGCAAAAAGTCCTAGTTGTGCATCTTGGGTCATATAAATTTATAAAAAATTAAATTTTTCCAGGTCATGAGCTGGTGCAAAATAATCAAGTGCATCATATTTTATAAAAAAATGGATAATTTTCAAGAACATATAGTTTTTTTATAAATATTACTAGAAATTACTTGTAGTAATTTTTTAAAAAACTGGAGACTCATTGAAACAGTTATTTGTATGTATTCATGAAAATATGATAGGAATAATTAATTCTTCCTAAGGGGTATATATATAATTAATTTTTCAATTTAATTTGCTTAATATTTATGTCTATCATGCATTTGAACAAATAGTAAAACAAAAATAATCATTTTTTTGTTAAAGGACATAGACCTGGGACAAGGAATCAATGTGATATCAATATTCATAGAAGGAATAAATCTGGGATAAATCCTTAGTTTTTAAATAAAGATAGTTTTGCCACAAATGACCAACTAAAGAGATAGTTTTACAAAAATGTAAGGAAAATATTATCCCATTAAGTTTTTTTAAGGATAAAACACTTCCTTTTTGGAGAGAAGGCTGTCAAATGGATATATACCCGATGAGCATGTTAATTCCAATATAAAATAATAATAATGTCATGCACCAATCGAAAATAGCTGATAACATCAAATAAAGTTAAGAAAATGTTCTTCATACTCAATTTTACTCTTATTTTTAGGTTTTCACTTGCACTGTTGACCATTCGATCAAAATGAAAAATTATAATATTTTCTTGAGTTCGCCTCTCCTATATTTTATTGATACATGAGACAGACCCCACTTGATTACTTAGAGTTAAGTTGAATTATCTTATATCTTATTGGATCTTTAATTGAAATTCAGGACCAAAGTTAATGAAATGGTTATTGGACATCCAGGCCCAATACGTGAGAAGTCTATTTTCTATCCTATATAATGCTTTTAACAGCTGGGTCAAATAAAGTCAAGAATTATGGAACTAACCCAAAATTCAAAATTTGGCAAAAAGGGAAGTGAATCCAGCCTTGAGATCAATTCATCCTACCCCTACAAACACTGGAATAATATCCAAGGGCTAAGTGAGACATGACACTTTGATTGAACCTCTTTCATTCTCTCTTTGTATCTCAAGATGGATTTATTCTCCAAACTTGTTGTTGATAGCCTAGTGTATTATATGTCTTTGATAGATTTTTCTTTTACAACAGTGGTGGAGAAAGACTGAAACCTTTATTAAAATTCATTGAGAAAATTATCCCTTGGCCCTTGGGGTAAGTGATGATCTCATATAGTTTTATTTGAATCTCATCACTACTATCTGTAGGCAACATTCTATAGAAAAGACTGGATACAAAGATTTTCAACTTGGACTACCGAGTGCAATTTTTTGTTCTTAGATTAGGTTGAAATGATTTTAAGATACCACATGTCACCTCTGCTCATTACCACCAACAGCCACCAGCAATGCTCACCCAGCCTGCAATATGTGTAATCAGCGGCTCACCCAGTCATTGAGCCAAACCAATCAGTTGAAATCAGCATAATCTTTGATCTGACCAGGTCAATTTGAATTATGCAAAGTCAACCTGGTCAGACCCAGAAAAACTGGTACTAAAGAAAACCGTTCCTAAATGACCAGGACCAACCCAAAATGACTTCAAATGAATAGATAAATTATTATTTTAGGCATAATTATTTATAGAAAAATCTTTTTTTTAATACAGTTCCCATAGATATGAAAAAATTGAAGAATCAAAAAAAGTCTGCTGGAAATATTTAATTTTTTATTTTTTTATCCTTGTGTATTTGGCATTATCCTTATGTTAGGGAATTATTCCAAATTATGTTGCTTAATTTAGATCCAAATATGTACATTTATTGATCCAATTTATGATTTTTCCATATTCAAGATCCAACGTCAACATATGTCAATAACCACTTGGATCCCCAAAATGGTACCATTTTTTTAGGTCGAGTTTCTAATTTGAAGAAATCTTTAAACAAAAGATAGAATGTGTAGCATTGGGACAATTTTGAAATAATGAAACATTGAATTTCTTGTACTTGGGTCTTCAAGGTATATGCATCACATTAGTTATATGAGATTTTTGACACTAGATTCAATGCTACTCTGAGTTCAGTCAAAATGTTTCCTAAAAAGGCTTTGAAATAAAGAAAATTGGGAGAGTACACAAAATAAAACTCACTTGCCCCCTTACATAGAGTCAAAATTCTATTAGGGAATATAAATGAAGGTTAGAGCTATATAAAATGAATAACCATCAAATATCAACAGTAAATCTTTCCTAAAAGGCTTTGAAATAAAGAAAATTGGGGCATTAGACAAAATGAAAGCCACTTTTCCCCTTACATAGAGTGAAAATTCTATTAGGGAATATAAATGAAGGTTAGATCTATATAAAATGAATAACCATCAAGTATTAACAGTAAATGGAAATATATGAATGAAAAATCATATTTATTCTGAACTTAGCCCTGTGAAGTAAGAGTGGCCAAATCTGCACTAGTCCTCTGGACTCTTAAAACAACAAGGGATGATTGAAAGATTATTTTTATCACAAAATCATTTTCATGGTACACTGAATATTTAACATATAATTAAAGAGTAATATGAGAGGGTAACTTCTATGCATAACATATATTAGGGAATCAGTATCTTTTATAAATGGTGGAATCCAGGAGCAAACTAGAATGATGCGAGATGGTGAGGTTGAAAATACTAGGATATGGATGAAGAGATGAAGCATATAGTGATATGGGCATCAACCTAAATTTCTCCTCCTCAGCATCTCCAAAACTATATATGACTGCGTACAGAGTTCCGAATATCAGAAATTCCCTTTGATACTCTTTCATGTCAAATTAATCAATTATTAAGATTTTCATATTTAATAAATAAATGTGTGATGTGGCACTGAAAACTTCAGTTCCAGGCCAACATGCTTTCCTTTTATAACAAATAAAACAACTCCAAGTATCATCCTTAAGCCAGTTTTTAGCTTGCATTTATGGAGATTTTTATTGTTGGATTTTGTACTGCGATATGTGGCAAAGTGTGCCACATTGTATTTTGCAATATTAAACAAAGATTTTTTTTCTTTCACAGTATACACATATAAAGTAAAGATTGATCGTCGACTGGTGCATTATGGTGGTACAAATCACCATAATGACACCTTTTCCAAATGGTCAGCACATCCACTCAGCCAAAAGAGAGGTGAATACCATTGGGACTCGTGGAATATAAATTTAAAGAAAATTTGTTCAAAACCATAAGTAAATTTGGAAAAAATAATACAACTTGAATTCTTTTGTTAATCCATCATCCAAAAATTCTGAAAAATACCAAAAATAAATATAATATAATATCACTCTTAAAAATAGATCTAATCCCTTTAAACTGGAGGACATGTGTCTTTGTACACTGTAATAAGTGATATTACAATCAGAATGACCATGCTATGAACTACAAGGCAAATGGGTTCAACTTTAATCATCCCTTGGATGATTTTTCTTGGGCTAGATAAATGATTTATTCAGAACCTTTAATTTTTATAGTTTTTGTTCATCAACCTCATTTATTGGTCGACATAAACACAGTTAAGTCTACCGTAAGGAATTAATTTTTTCATTTTGTATAAGAAAAAAAAATCTCATTTCTTGGACTAAACATAAATCTCATTTGTTCATCCACATAATTTTAAAGAAAAGAAACATATTCAGGAAACTTTTTAAAACCTTCTAGTGAATTTGTCAATTGAAATATCAAAGTTCTCATCTATACAAATAAATTAGGTTGACATAAATAGGCAGTAGGTGCTCTTATTCAGAATTCAGATGAAATTGCCTAATTTCTAATGAAATGTTTATAATATGTGATCTGCTAGTCCTTATAATGTATTAAACGAATAAAGTATGATATGAAGAAAAAAAATATATTTAAAAGATGACATTTAATTGAGGATCCCTATTCTAGGGAAACCATTATTTTATCTTAGTTTTTCCATCATGTCATTGAATGTAAAATTACAATCAAATATAAAATATTGATGGTTTAATGAAATTTAGAAAATGAACTAGCTACTTGAGAATTGTCTTACAGAGAAACCTCACATGTGTTTGGTTTTCTTTGTTAGGCCCAAGTGAGAAAACCTTTTAAAGATCCAACGAGAGTAGTATAAATTTCAATAACTATTATAACCCAGTCTGAGGATCATACTCAGATTCATTCCATTTCCGCTTGAAGCATCAGAAAATCTTGTTGCAGCTACAATAAAAAATTTCATCAATCACGTATAGAAGTCTATGGAACAATGTATGTTATATAAAATTAAGTATTTTGGGGCATAATATATCAATATTAAATATGATGCATATAATAAAAAATGCAAGCTTGTTTCTTATGTTTTTATACCTTTTAAAATTACATGTTAGCTGGTCCCCTTTGCCCAAGGATTTAAAAATCTGTAACTACAACCCCAAACTAAGATCTCCAAACATTTCTTTACTAATATAATGGATTTCTTATCTTTCTATTCAATTCAGAAATATGAATAAACTTTACAAAATTGATTTAAAAGAATATCACCTATTTCCATCTTAAAGAAGTCTATTACCTCCACGAGAGATCTCTCAGCCAAGACAAATTCAATTTGTTTGGAGGTGATGTCATGGGTAGATGACACGATGATGATGGATGGCGAGTGAGTTGATAGGATGATGTCAGTGTCCATGACAGTCATCATCCTTTGTCACATAACAAATATAAAAGAGAAAAAGAAATCATCGAAGTAGGTCTTTGTCACGAAATCCATCACTTCAAATTTTAATCACAGCCGACTCCTTTGCTGGTACTATCAGTTCATATGTGAAGAGAGATTAATGGAGAGTGAGGGAATGAGATATCAAGTTAAAATGAACTTTTACTATTCTCAACACAGTGACTACCCTCAAATTTCACCACGTCAGGCATTTAGAGCTCTCTATCATCAATCACATCAAGTCAACTGGTCAATCTATCATGTCACACAGACTGTGGTGAATTCCATGTAGGCTGCCACATCTTCATCAACTGTCACGACAATTATACAGTGATGAAGACGTGACAGTTAAGAGTTCGTATTTAAATTGGAATGCACGTCATTCATGAGAGATGAAACCCACTGTTGCCTGTCTGGCGTAAGTTAATATTATAAGGGTGGAAGTCCGGCAGTCAAACAAGGGAGAAAGTTTCAAAGTCGAAAACGAAAAAAAAAATGATATCTGAGTTGGTGGATAAGACTGGGACTCCCCTCTTTACTCCGATAATAAACATCTTCTATATCTTTTAGATAATAAACATTCACTCATGGGTTCTGTCTTATATATGAGGGTTAAACGTACTGCCGTGATCAGGCTCGTTTACTGGACTTCATTTGAGGGTATTTGTTTTTTATGGAACTCCGAATGCAGAAATGATTGATTGGAAGTTCGCCTGCGCTGGAATTATTTGTTTTTGGTGCATGCTCTGCATGAAGAAATAGTTGATTTACCAGCGGGAAGTGATGTCTGCAAACGTACGGATACAGTCTAAATATAGGGATGTTGATGGCGTCACCAAGGTAAAACCCTCGACGTAAAAAGAATACGGCACACGTTGATTCAATGCAATAGGGCAACTCATTTTTATCTTTCTGATACTGGAAGAATACAAATAGCCTTCTTATCTTTCAATAGGGTCGGGAGACCCATCTTTGGATAGGACCCATGGAGCTAATCCTATGCTGGACTGTAGATTCTCGAAATATATGAAGGGCAGGGTCCCATCTGTAGCCCATAGAGATCACGTAAGATCTACAGATTGCAACTATCCTTGGATCCAGATTGTGATCAGATTGAATGATTCGATCGACGATACAGGCTGGATCTTGATCGGACGCATTGGCCGACGTGATCCATAGGCACAAATCGACGCAGGATTCTACCATAGAACTTTACGAAAATTTTAATGTCAAATTTATAGAAAAACTGCCGTTACCGACTCTACCTTAGAAGGCTTTTGAAATGAACTGCTTTACATCATCCCCACCATTTAATACCTTTTACCTTTCCGTCTCTTTCCAATATTCGGACATATTTTTAACTTTCGAACTACACGTATATTTCTTAGCCCTAAGTCTTTCATTATTATCCTTCTTCCTCTCTTTTTTTAGAGTCACGCTACAACGCAACATTCTACAATATGATTTACTCACCTTGTGAATCAAATACTCAAAACATTTGTATTAACATTGCGATCAACTTTCCTTCCTTTCATTTGAATTTTACAAAGTTACGCTCATGTTTCTTCCGATTTATTGTCTATCCCAATAATGCTGAGAGCAACACGTCGCAAAATAGTTCCATCCATTATTTATATCCTTCTGAATAAATAATGGGTTTCCGACCAGTTTTTGTCAGGTGTTGAGCATGTTTCATCCTCATTAAGTCAATATTTAATAACTTAATTAATAAATTTAATATGTTAATATTTAATAGTGTAATTATGTGACATTCATACTCGCCATAAAATCCATAATACTGTCATTTTAAAAAAAGAAACAATCACATAGGTTTGGTTTGTAACATGCAACACAACCCCTCATGTTTTTATGATCTCACAACCTTGAATTATATACGATGAAACTATTTGGGGCGAAATACAATAAATACGTACATGAGATCTTCTTTCCTAATTAAAATTTAAAGTTTTATTGTCTGTCCAATGGATCAAGAGTTGATAATGACCTAGAGCTTTCAATACGTTAAATATTGTTATGTTCTCTTTATTTCACCAAAAATGTAGACACATTTGACTTTATTTTGGCATTCAAAGGTTCAGGTCAATGTTCATAAATCAGTTCTTGGTTATTATTTGACATGAATCACTCTCGTTTTCAGAAAAATCAAAGTATAGGATGAGATTTGGTTTTTCATTATGGTACTATAATTTCATGTCTCTATTGAAGTAGAGTATCATATTTTTTACATAATATTTTTAATGATAACTTAAGTGCCTTTATTTTTTATAACTATAAAAAGGTAATTTATAAGATCTAGATGAACTGAAAATAAATGCACGTACTAAAATAAGCTATTTCATAGTGCCGACGTTTACAGAAGTTCTTATATTTTTTAAGACTCACGTAATATATTAATTTATGTATCATTCGATATTTTTTATATAAATAAAATTTTATACACTTATCATCATCTTTTTTAGTCGCAGTGCTGTACAGATCATGTGCATGCTCCCATGGTTATTTATACAATTTCGTGAAGTGATAAATGATAAAGAACTAAGTGTTTCTTTAAGTAATAGTAGTTTAGTGATTGCATCATAAGTTGAGACTGTGGGGAAGGCTGTAGGTATTACAGATAATTTGAAGAAAATAACATGGTGATAAGAATTGAAAATATGGGCCAACGAGAAGATGCCACATGGAGCAGTGAGAAGCTCAATCTGGAAGCAGTGAATAGTTTCACTTTTACTATTTCTGGATTTTACTTGACACTCAGGTAATAATCAACATCATGTTGTTATCGAATAAGTTCCTCCACGTTTGACCGCTGAGATGGTGCCACGTGGCACAAGGATAAGGCCACATGGTAATAACAGAGGGAAAATAAGAAATCATATTGATTAGAAATAATATTTTCATGATTTAGTTTCAGATTAACAGAAGGCTGGACCACCCAGGATCAGAGCCCATCCACGTGGAGCTGCCACTCAGAAGGATGACACTTATCATGTTGTAGAGACGCTTTTTTCAAAACGAATTTGAGTTATGTAAATATTGGCGATACATTTCACATCTGATCAATAATTTTAAGAAAAATGTTTTGAATTAAAAAGGCGCAGTAGATTTTACCTGATTGCGGTATGGTGGGGGGGGCACATTAGATGACATATTATTGATGCAACTCCAAGAAAAAATTGACGAATGACAACTGTATACTTATTATGTAGTTCTCTTGGCCGTCCCATTGTAGCACTAGTATGAAGTGATGTTCCTCGATGAATGATGCATCATTCCATAATATATTTTCTGGTGCTGTTGATATTTAGAAATGAAATATATATCATATTGACTGAAGATAAATTTTTTTCTTCAGAAATTGTTGGTCTAATTTGGCCTTAAGGGTTTGAAGTATTAGAAATCTTCAGAAAGGAGATGGCCATGAGAAGTCCTGTTAAAATATAATTTAATATCATTTTTAATATCATAAAATAAGCATCCTGAAGGATATGAGATTTATGTTATGAAACATAATTATTTAGAAACATCAGAATATACCATTATCTCATTCATCCCATTTTTTCCCTAATGTTGGGTTTGCAAAAAACTTGTTTTTCCTTTAGAGCTATGTATCTCAATAATCTATTATCAATCCGATTTTACACTCATTATTCCATCCAAAACATTTTCATGCCATAGAATCTTACTCCAGTCCTAGAGGGGGACCCCTAGCTTCAAATAGCTACCATCTATTGTTTGATTCAATTAAATGATATCAACAACCGCAATCACCAACCAAAAGTCTTAATACAATGGAAACATTATGAATGATTATTCACTTATTAGGTTTCAGTTTTTTTTGGGATATTTCCATTTTTTTCATGAGGTGAAAAATGAAAAGTTGTAAAATGGATCTACATGGACCATCATTCAAAAGCAGAGAAATGTGAGTTAAGTATTTATGCTCCATCCCATACTTTTCTTGAATTTATTTTTCATACCTCTATATGACTCTCACGGTTTATAGCATTATGATAAAAAAATGATTAAAAATGAGATCTTATTTAGTAATGCTTCGAAACTAGAGATTTGGAATGATGATGATATAATTATAATTTTATTCCAATAAAGGGAAAAAGGTATTATTGTAATTAGTATATAAAAATGAAATTTAATGTAACGTATAACATAATTTCAGGTTTTAAAAAGTATATTGGAAATAAGTTAAGAGATGAGAAAATTTTGTTAACATAATGCAGGAAGAGCGTAAGAAGTTCAACTGAAATCAGATTTGAAGGATGTGAATAGAATGATACACTGAGTCTGTACCATGTAGATATAAATAAGAATAGAGCATCTATGTTTTCACTTTGAAGAGGAAAGATGACGAAATGATGAACATGAACACTTTCAAAATGAGAAATTTCTGCACCTAAAAACCCTACAATGTAATACAAGATAAGAAATCGATGGGTTTAATAGGACACACTTAATGCTTAAATATCATTATTTTAACATCCATTATTTTAAAAATCAATGGGTAGGATGATTCAATGTCATGTTAGATGTCTGCGAGAAGCTGAGAATTATAAAAGCATATAGATAAAATGAATGTCTCCAGATATAATCTATTAACAGTGTGAGCATCTCTTTTTTTTGGGGATGATTCCATTTGATGTGGGTGAATTTTGAAATAATTTTTATTTTTAGAAATATACACATATTTAACAACTAATAAGATCTATTATTACTATAAATATAAGGAAATGGGAATTAATAAGATGTATTTATATCTCAAATATTATTATTTTGATACCCATATTAATACCTGACTTATGTGATGTAGTTCGATAAATATTAGCCAAGATGAATGAATTTTATGTTGTATGTTAGGGAGAAATTAAGGAATAATAATAAGTTATGGATAAAATGAATTAGTCATAATACATAGTTGGTGGTCACTTTGAGTATTTCTTTTGTGGGAATAATTTCATTACATGCGAATGCATTTTCAACAACTTATTGAATCATGTTTTACCTGAGATGTAAATGCATCAGTCATCTTATGCATTTATTTTCATCATCATTCACCAATTTGATCATCTAATTCTACTGATTATGATGCATGTTCATATCATTTGATGGTATTTTCACCAGTCCAGTAAGTAATTTTACACTTTATTTTATTGTTAATTATATGGTTAGTCATGTTTGAGGTTGATCACTTGTTCAAGGTTAACCTAATTTAAATAAGGCACATTTTTTGAGTTTGTTTGCTTTACGGTTTTAGGGGTTGAAGAAGGAAGCAAATATTAGAAGAATAGTAAGAAAATAAAATTCAGTGTCAAAGTTGAACTAGTTTGGGTTTTCATGTCAACCTAGCGATTCTGATAAACTAATTCTTTTTGTGTCTAAAAAGTTAATGAATATAAATTTAGTAATCAATGGGGAAAAGAAAATAATATTAAGATTAAAAAACATTGAGTTTTAAAGCTATATTAGTTTCTGAAATTTTGACAAATTTTCAGGAATTAAGAAGGCAGAAAATGAAACAGCTTTTGGCATGGGTTGACAGTGGCAGCCGATGTGGCCCAAGGGTGTCCCATAAGATGGACATTATTGTGTAATGGATACATGATATTTTAAATCATGGATCATTAGAGCCATCTCATACCCCTATAAAAAAAATCTTCATTTGTGGGATTAACATTTTGGAGTTTTATGCAGATACACATTGTAGAATGGGAGACATCCACTAAAGATCTAGCGTTCAGGGCTTGATTTAAGAGGCATTCATTGTGGACCCTGTAATGTTCAACACTGATAATTAGTGATGATTTAACTTCACTAATTAGTGTTGTTGGTTTATCCGAATTAAAGCGACAAAAATTTATAATAACCTTATTAGCGTAGGGAGAGAAGGGTTGACCCATAGAGATCAAGGGTTTTTCCTAATGAATTTGTGCTTTAGTTATAATTTTTTTGAATTTTAGAAGTGAGTTTACTACCTATGAAGATAAATAACTAATAAAAACATAAAGAAAGAAATTTAAAATATAATTAAAATATTAATAGGCAGAAAATGATTTTTTTGGGATTTTTAAGGAATATTTTAAAGCCAAAATAAAATATAAAATGAAAGAGGCTGGTGCTCTGGACATGGTCAAAATTTGGCTAAGTCAGGATGCTAAAAGGGGCAAGTGGCTTGGCGGAGGAGAGAGAAAAATGGGCCTGCGCAAACTTCACTCTAGATTGAGTTCTAGAATGAATTTTTGAACGTGATTGGATGCGCTGGAACTGTCTGGATGCTGGCTAGCTGATCCAAGAATAATTAGAAAATAAAAGATGAACAGGTAAGAGTGAAAGAGGAGAAATAAGAAGGTAACCTCTTAGTCACACCCTCCAAGGCCCAAGGGACTTCTTCTCCTTTCCACCAACTTCTTAAGCCCTGGATGCTTCCTGCTTAGCCTGGCACTCACTAAGGTGAATGGATTGAATCACAAGATGAATATTACAATCGGGTGAAGGGGTTTATATAGGGAGAGAGAGCAAATGAGAGCCATTGGATTTTTAATACATTGGATGGCCAGATCTTACTTTTCTGGGTCATGATCCACGTCCATTATAGTCTTCCAATCAGCATTGAGACCTTTGATTTTACCTCAGGGATGTTCACGATTTCTTTCCTTCATTAGCATTAAAGGTGCTATCTTTAAGTCTCCACTCTTAGATGATTTATGGATTGAATGTCTGGATCTTCTTCTTTGGCTTGGATCCCCATCCAAGGGTGTCCTCCAATCAACATCCAAGCACCTTAAATGTTCATAAATAGTCATGACTGGACGTTCCCCTTGCCCTCCATCCTTTGGCCTAATATGCCTCTCTGATGCAGGATGACTAGATGTGACGGAGCTAGGTGATGGCGGGAACTGGATTCTAGGACAACTAGGGGTGATGGAATAAAACCGACCCCAAATCACGAGGTCAAGTTCAAAAATTAAATCCGGTGAAAATACTGATGGTGCAGCCCCTCTCCTTGTCGAGGGCGGGAGTACTATCTTACAACCACCATGGTGATGCAAAGCACGAAAATCAATGACTTCAAACAGGCGATCGCTAGAAGATTCAAAGGCCTATTCAATCTATTCGCTTGAAGATTCAAAATCCAAATCTAATCCGATGGCAGTGGATGAACACTCGAAGAATACTGGACGAAGAACACAGTACCAAAGAGTGTAGAAGTATCTCGGCACTCGATAGTGCGTGAAGAGGCTGCGGGAAATTCTCGACACGTCATTGGCGGGACGATTGACGTGCACTTTGACATGGTGTCACAGATCCAACTGTGTGGTTAGTTGACGGGGGGTCAAGAAGGGAGTCGCTCCCTTGTGGGGTGTAGGGTAGCACCCTGACACCTAAATGGTATGCATGGCGACCAATGGCTGTGAGGGCGTGCGGGTGCACGCAAGCGCGTGTTGGCGGCCGGGAACTCTACGGGCATAGGCGGACGGGCCCCGGCAGGCACAGGCGGCCGATGGGCGCTGGCAGCCGAGGCGCGCGATCGGGCACGGGGGCGGGCGGCGGACCTTGGCGGCGTGGGCAGCCAAACATGAGGCGGGTGCGGGCGACTGAGCTCACGGTGGCCAAGGGGCGGTCGAGCGAGTGGTGAGCGTGGGTGGCCGGGGGAGGGTGCGGGCGGCCGGGGTGCAAGGTGAGGGTGGTGGTCAGTCAACGGGTGGGTGGCAGGAGTTGTCCTTCCTCCACGGCGACGGCGGCGGCTGCAAGAGGCGGTAGCGGCGGCGGATCGGGAGGGGACCACTAGGGCAAACTTTCTTTTTGAAGAAGAAGACTTCAATTCAAAAAAAAATTCACTAAGTGTTTCTTCCAACTTTGGGCTACATATAGGCGTTGGAGGAAAGAGAAAATACGAGAAATAAAATAAAGTGGATGACATGTTATCATGTCATGTCAAGGGGCAGTAAAGGATCTGGCATTGATGACGTGTCATGACACGGGACAAGTCGTGTGTAAGTAGAGATGCGTCTGATGCCGCTGCATTTGGTGACGGTGCATTGACTTGGTCGTTATCGCGATGGTTCTTCAGTTGATGTTTGCAACGAGTCAGGATGCGGGGCATCTCGGTTGACGATGGCGGTGCGTCCAAAGATGATGCATTGGCGTTGTCACCACCAATTAGTGATGGAGCTTAATGGAGCTTTCCTTAGTGGGCCTTTAGACTAGAGCCAGCTGTCTTGATTTGGGCCTCCTTTCTTGGCCTAGGGTCATGGCCGGGCCTGCTCCTTTGGGACAAATAGCTTCTACTTCATATAATTATCCCCTTTAGTCATGAAAGTTTCACCTAAATCCTGCATCTTTCACATAAACTAAGAAGAGAGTGAGATTCATCCCACAAATGACTATAATTAATTTAAAATTAGAAGAAGGTGATTTTATTCATGATTTTTCACAACTTTACATAAATGTTGATAGTATATGCAGATAAAGATAAAGAAGTAGATAAATTAGCTAGAAATGCACATATATTATCATAATTTTGGATTTATCAACCACATGGCCACTACCATGGCAACACGTAGCATCATCATGACCATCTGATTTTATATAAAGAATCACACGACAAAGATCTCTCTCCATACGAATGTACTTGAACTTGTGTACTCTTCACGGCCAATGTACCTTATACTTCCTGAATTGATTGGGCATGTAATGGTGTTTATTTGGTCACAAAATGAGTGAGATGAATTTTTGACTTGGTGATGCTCATCTTGCTTAAACAATCTTGTCAATTCATCAAAAGAGACAGAAGCATAGCCAACACATCAAAAGTCTCCATAAGGGAAGAATGAGGTAATGGACTAGCTTTGAACTTTATTTAAGGTCTAGTTTTTGGGGACTTAGGGTCATAAAGATGTAGTATTTGTTTTTGTTTCAAGTACGACCTAATTTTGGAACTAGATAATAAAGTTCTGGAGATTCAGATCGAATCATCATCATTTTTCCTAAATTTGCTGTACAGTGGGTTCATCCATGAATTACCGACCCATTCATTCAACAAATCTTGTGCTTTTGGTGGAAATAGATGTGTTTTCAATCCCTCTTTCTGTTGATATAAATTCTATGAAACTCCATTTCTTTGTTTGACCACTACATCCTGATCAAGTCACATGTTTCAAGTGTTGGTATTAGAGGGACATATCATGACACTCAAATATCAAATTTCATGATTTTTAGATCCTCTCTCCCTAGGCTTTTCTTCTATGACATGTTCGGGCAGTTATTATATCAATTGTATGGTCAATTTCTTGATTTCGACTAGAAATCATAAATAAGGTAATTTTATAAGCATTCTCTTTGAAAAATTGTAGCAACTTTGTGAATCCTCTAACATTCCCATTTTTAAATGATAATAAGCGTTTTCATCTCTTGTTTCTCAAAGTATAATGTTTTACAATTATCTTAGTATTTTCACACTGAAAGTCAATGGGCAGGTCAAACTCAATGCTTTGAGATGCCCATGCATTCCGTCCTATTTAAAAATGATATATTAAAAATTATTATTTTCCAAATGGATTTGATCCTTAATCTTTGCGGAAGTGAAGACAGCTGATTTTTCCTATGAACTTATTTTCTCACAATATCTGTATTTAACCCAAAGACTTTATTACCTGATCTAATATTCGAGAATTGGTTTTCTTTACGGCTTCATGAAATATATTTTAGCGCTCTAGCACTAAACATACTGTATTTCATGAAACACAAGGTTCTTTTCTTCTATGCCATGGGGAAGTATCTGTTAAGTTTGCACCCTGATTCATTTTCCAAATATGATGTCTGTAAAGGAAATAAATTGACTTGAGAACTAATATTCTAATGGAAGAATATTATATAATGCGTCAACCATACACATTTTAGGGTTAATTTTGGCCTCATTATATTCATCTTAACTTCATTTGAGTATGAAATTGCATTTCAGGCATTAATTGACTGGTCTTGTTAATTTTACATTTTTATGATGCATTTTATATGATTTTGTCGTTCAACATTTTAACATGGTATTTTGAGAGAGGAAATAGGATGTTTAAATATTTTTCAGTATTTGGTTTAAATTAAACAAGAGAAAAAAATAATTATGGCCGAAGCGCTCAAAAGAATGAGTGACTATAGGAAATAAAATCAAACAGAGCGAGAAAGCTCAATCAGAACTGAACCTTGCATCATAAAGTGCAATTGTATATATGAGTCTCTAATCTTGACCGTCTATGATGATCAAATGGTGTGATCTCCTTATGGATGATTGGATGGTCCGATCTTCTTAAGATCCAGTAGACAATTCGATTTAATCTTACAGTTCTCTTTTTCTCCAGCATTTATAATAATCGGATTGGTCAAGGATGGTGACAGCATTTACATTGATACATAGAAAAATGTCTTAATTAGCCCTCTCTTTTCTTTTTTTCTATTCCTCTCTCTCTCTATCTAATTTTTTACATTCCCCCAAAATTTTAAAGAAATTATCTTATCCATATAAAAATTGGACTCATATCCCCCATTTGACCTTTCTTGGTTTGATTAATCCATTTATAATTTAATAGTCTCTTTATCCTATATATCTTATTCTTATCCCCTTTATCTCCATCATCCTCTTATATTTTATTAAAAATAAAATAACCTATAATCAATATCTCATTAAATTTTAAATTACTACATCTATCTTTTGTATCGTACCTATTACTTAACCACCAAAAAATATATATCCATACTAAAGACATCTTCTTCTAAGAATATTATCTGAACAAATGTCTCTCAAGATTATCACTCTTACATCTTATCAAAAATCTAAGACGTCTCTTCCACTACCTATCTGAATATTTCCCTTTATTATAATAATATAAAGAAATGTCATTATTACAATTATTTACTATATCTAATATCTATAAAACTATTCATCATCATAATAATATAAACAATATCTTATGTTATAGATATCTTACTCCTACCTCTCTCTAGTTCTCCCTAGCTTTACCTATTCTTACTTATTGTTATATATAAAACTAATTTCAGACTCACGTTAATTACCTATTTCGATTTATTACGTCTTCTCTTTTTTATCAAGTTACCCCTCTTTTATTCTACTATATAATTAATTCCTCTTATTAACCTGACTATAATTTTTTTTCTTCTTAACCCTAACTTTAGCATTACATCTATCTATAATGGACGCCCTGTTGAGGCAGCCTGACTCACCACTATACACATTTGAATGACTTTATAAAATTAAAAGTTTTATTTTATCAAGGCAAGTTAAATTTACAATGACAATAAAATTAACACCCTAACTTACAATGACAATAAAGTTACAAACTTACATGAAAACCACACATTTCTACAATGAAATCACATTGGATGGAGTGAAATCAATAATCAAATAATTTCTTGAATGAGTCTGTTCAAGTGGAGGGGATGTATACTCTAGACATATCCTTATGGTCCTTGATAACTCGAATTATCTTATCATATATTTTGATAATGCTAGAGATAGATCAAATCTTGTAACCATGCAAGTATCTTGATGGGGAGGATGCTGAAGAGGATAACATAAGATGAGATGCCCCTTAAAATAATTTTTATTTTTATACTTAAATGACATATGTTCTAAAATTTTTAAGGTTGATATATATATTAAACTTCCAATATACCTTATTCATCTGACTCTCTAGGCCTATGTGCAAGTCTTGTTAGTAAATTTAAATCCCAACAAGTTTTTTATTTGCTATCTTGTTGGTTAAATATATCCCAAAAAAATATTTATTTAACCTATTGGTAGAAAAACTTTTTAACACATGAGGTACCAAGCTATATTACCTAATCTAAAAATAGAATTGAGTTTTTAAATATACTAATGTGTAGGTATAATCCTTCATCTATGAGATACCATTAAATATATGTTTTTTGCCCTAACAAGCATCAGATGAGAGAGCATGTGTGGTAGGACAAGGGGACTGGGGAGACAAGTAGCATGATCAAATGGGGTAAATATTAAGAGCAGGTGTGGGGTCTACAAGCATTGGGATGCCGGTTGGTGGTGGGCGTTGTGATAGCAAAGCTAAACTATAATATTTTGAAGGTGTTCTCCCATGATTTTGTCGCACATAAGTACTAACCAGAATGTCTGATAATTTATTGAATCCTTTTAGGTTATTTGATAACAGAATGTCTTGTGCATGTGAGGGTATTATACATACATGGTATCCAATGATGACAAAGGTTTCATTAGAGAGTGGAAAAACTCATTTTTATTTTACAGGGCACATGGTATAGCTTGGCACATCATGGGTTGATGACTTAACCAATAAATTGATGTAAACAATCTTTGATTTACTGATCTATATGTGATATGGTTTACTTGATAAGGTTTCCCCAATAATGTTTGTTGGGGCATTAGGTTTAAAGTAGACTGATACATGGGCCTAAAGGGTCATATTCACAAGATGTTTTGACATTGGTGGTTTTACTGTAAGTTCGGGCACTTCCATTAAATGTTCCACAGACGGGGTATTTTGTAAAAGTTTCCCATGTACTTTTCTAAAAATAGAAGGGGCACCCTCGTTTGGTAACCGTGAGATTCAGTTTGAATAACTCCTTTATTTATTCTGTAAGTGTTGCCTCTAGTGTAGATTATATGGAGAAGCAGATCAAATTTCTGGCTGCCCAAATCATAGAACAAAGAGGAGATCCAAAAGTCCAAATATTAACTGGATATGTCTAAAGGCCAAACATTTCAGCAACTTAAAGGTGCTCATTAAAGGAATCAAGAAATCACGGATTCAATCCATGCACAGGTGATATTTTCGGTTTTTCTATCCACCTTCAAATCAATATTCTGTTGCGCAATCGATCTTTGATCATGTTTATCAAGAGTTCACTGAATTGATCCCTAGAAAACTATGAATGGTATTATACTGAACCTTCAATCATTTTGATTCACATCACAGTTGTGTAAGTGGTCCCTAGACTTGAGACTGAGACACTAAAGACATCTTGTGGAGAGATAATTGTACTTTGACCATGACCTACAAGTTCTTAATCATGAGATAATTGTAAACATTCTTAGTTCAGGTGCATCAAGATGTTCATGAAGATGATTGAGTGGTAAAGATGGGATGGTCCATCCTCATTATAAGAGGAGACAGCTCAATGACTTCCGTGGCCAAGGCGATGAAGAGTTCTTAGAAGATTTGTGAACACATCAGTACTTACTTAGATTTCTAATTAGGGTTTGATAGTTAACAATACCTTAAGTATGTTTAGAATCATTAAGTGGATGACGGACTATACATACATGATAATCAATGATAAACATGTTCCATAAGTAAGTCAATAGATACTCCTTTGTGTCTTCTAGTTGGAGACTTGACTTATGGATTTGGTTAAATCAATCTAGTATAATTAGTCTATATAATGATATAGTGAATTAATTTGAAAAGCCAAAAAAGGTTATTGGGTCACTCAAATAATTAACTAGGCTGACATATGGGACTAGAGGCTCACACTCAAATGGTCTTTTGGACGTCAAAAGATATGATTAAACTTTGGGGGTTTTTATGAAAAATATTCATTTAATATAAACAGGGGAAGGCCCTAAATGAAATTTACCCAGGTGAGAATTGTTTTAGGGCTCTTCCCCTTCTTCCTTCTCCCCAAAGCTCCTCTTCTTTGTAGATGTGATCGAGACAACAATCTGAAAACATGTAGTTTACAGTACTACTTCCATACGTATTGCATTTTTATTTTCCCTAAATGATTATCATTGCATGTTATCATACTAAAAATGAAGCAAATTTGTCTTTAGTATATTATCCTAAAATTTCCTATTTTTATTGATTATTCTAATTTTTTTAGAAATTATTTAGTGGAGAACATGAAGAAAAGGACTCTAAAACTAGTATCGTAGTTTTGCAGGCGTAAATCTCCTATTTTATTGAAGTTTTTGGTATTTTAACTTGTTTTGGAAGAATAGAGGGTTTTTTGCATTTTTCCATGTGAAATAAGAGCAGAGGGGGCTGTATCCAAATATTTCTAGGACAGCGTCCAACTAAAATTTGGCAAAAGTTGAGGGGTTTTATGCAAATTTTGTGTAGAGAGAGAAGGCCAAAAGGATCAAACACCTTAGATTTCTCCAAATTCAAACATGAATATCTGAAGATCCAACTGTCAGATTGAACTCAAATTTTGAGGGCTAGTTCTTTATTGTATCCTATTTCTATCCATTGGATGTATTTATGAGAGGAGCACAAAAACTAAAAAAATTGAAGGAATACTTGCGTGAAAAGGTGGAATTATCTCACCCATTTACCCTAGGTAGAAATCCCTAACTCTCTCTCTCTCTTTTCAATCTTGGATGCTCAATCACAGTCTGTGCTCAAAAGGGAGCTCTCGTTGGATCAAAATTTATCCTGGTATTTATATGAGTTTTAGTTTCTTTATACATTGATCTTTATATGCGTTCTTCTAAATCGCCTTGGCCAGGGTGAAATGTACTAGCCGTTGTCTTGATTGAAGAAGGAAGTTAGCAAATGATCAGATTCTATTATCAGACATAAAAATACCCTGAAAATTAGATTGCTTATATGTCCCTTACCTTCCAAAAATCTCTACATTATTCACCAACCAATATTGTTTAAAAATCCTATATTGAGTACTTATGTTAGCTCATTACACTTTTGATTTTGGACCTTATTTTGAGAACCATGTTGAATGAAGTGAGTGCCTAAATTATCTTCGTATTCTCACATCGCTACTCTCTCCCTCTTTGCAATTCTTTTCCCTTATGATATCGTAGCAAGGAAATCCATAGGGATCATCCCTTTTTAATCATGGAGAATTGACCTTCCCAGAAAATCATATGTTATCAAGATTAAATCTATTAAAAATCCATTATAATTATCTTGAATTAAACCCTTGAACTTTACTTCCCTGTGTCCGACCCTTCTACTCATCATTTACATCTTAGTATAGAGGGTTCATTATAAATATTGTTGTATAAGTTGATTACAAACAATGATAGTAATTAACCTAGTTAATTACAGTAAAATTCAGCTTATCAATTGGCCCTGTTGCCAGGTAGTTAACAGTTTAAGGTTTTAATACATATCCAAAAAACGTTTATGATTTTTTATAATTTTGTATTTTCTTGAGCTTATCATTTATAAAGTGCTTATTATTAATCTTGTATTTTATAAGCATATGTAACAATCATGTCTTACTATTATGGGCATAGTCCTCGTTATCATGAGTTGCATCAAAATTACCACAATGGTGACTTGTCCTATGAAGGTGCACAATCAGACTTCTTTCATGATCATATAAACTCTATGTATCATGGTGAAAATTTACATTGTGACACAAGTTCTTATATTTATGATTGTGAACCTTTGCATGAGGCCTTCCCCAATGATCATGTGCACTTTCATTGTCTGAAATCCACACACGCAACAACCTCAAAATTTCCAAAGATCACCATGTATTTGGTAATGACTTTGCAATGATTCAAGAGAAAATTTATCGGCTTGATGACTCTGAGGAGAGTGACCAGTTCTTGAAGAATTATTTTATTAAATGTGAGGGTGAGGTCAAACATGAATGCCTTTCCAACATGATGGTACTCCATTATATGATTAGATGATTTTGCATATTGAGAAAGATGTTTGTAATTTTTTTGACTGATTTTTTAGCTGAGTGTGATCCCCTTGAAGAAAATTATTTTATCCAAAAAATGCAAATGAATAAGATGAATATTATTGAAATTTTTATTTTGCATATTTGTGAGGATGAATTACATGGGAATGTTAAATCACAATTGGAATGTTCTCCTGCTTCTCAGTTAATGTTTCAGTCTGATACGGCAGGAAAGGTGAAAAGAGATGAGGAAAGTCAGGTTGAACATACCCATCCACAACTAGAAGAATACAATCCTCCTATTCCTTTCCACAACGTATCAGGTAATAGAATATTAGATTAAGCCGCAATATATGAGTGGAGAAGAAATGAATGTTTTTTCAAGACATGATTCTTTTGTCGAAGACTGGAAGGATAATTTTAGGGAATAAAGTATCTTGAGGGAAGAAATGGATGAAATAATTACCGATGTTTACATGTTGTTTCTTGATGATAGAAATCATGTAAAGTAAAATAGAAATGAGCAGGATTCAATGAGAATTATGTTGATGAAAATAGAAATGGAAAGAGAATTTTGCAGTTGTACCTAATAAATTAATTAAGTTCAACCTAGGACAAGGACAGAGAAGTTTTATAATGAAGTTGAGGTTGAACCTTTTTGTGAAAAATTCTTTCAAATATTGGTATGATCATTTCCTTGAATGGAAATGGCAATTTTTAGCATGGTTTTATTTCTCTCAGATCCCTTTAAATATTTGCTCTTATTGGCAAAAGTTAGAAAGAAACCCACTCTTAAATATAGGTATGTACACATGGGCATTGAGTTTCTCATACATGATGCTTTGAATTTATTTTTATGATTTTGTCAAAACAAAAACTAGCCAAAATAGCATGCAAAAATGGGGTTGAGATGCTGTTTACCATAGGCACGTGTGCATAGGGCCACAATGACTTGTGGGTATGGGGTGCAGGTGCCGCTTAGTCCACCAATAAGTTCATAGTCAGTGGTCATCCTCAACATACTTTAAAAGTCGTTGGACGAACAATGAGTGTGAAAGTAGGTCACACTTGTCGAATAATATTTAGAGTTGGTCAGTTTGGGGTCATAACGTTGTTCTGATCTAACACTATTCAAGGAATTTGAACAGATCTAAATGGTCGGATTGGTCAATTTGATCAGGCTTATTAAACTGGCTGGCTCATATTAGATATAGTTGGCTAATCGATCGGAACAAATTGGCAATATGTTTTAGATCTGATCAAACCTCAACCCAATCAATTGGGACTGATATGATTAGATTAGATAAATCCCAACCCAATCAATTGGGCCAACCCTGAATGGCTGACTCTATTTCATTCCTTTAGCTAATTGAATCTGATCCAACTTAACTCAATTAAGCATACCTGATTGGTCAGATCACTTGAATAAACCGTGCTGACTCAATCAATTGGTGTCGTCTTATCTAATTCAATATGAGCCAATCAATCTACCAGATCGGATTGGACCGACTCAACTGAACCAACCAGACTGAGTGAAAGAAATATCAAACATTACAAAAAATCCTTTCTCTAAGAGGCAGGTTGAGGAACTTTTACTAGATCTCCTTCCAATGTTGATTAGTACCGCCTTCTGTAAGCACAAATCAACACAAATTTTGCTAGACCTATTTCCTCAACACAAATCAGTAAGTTATGTAAACATAACATGCGTGAGCTCATAAATACCCATCGATGAGATACCGGTCTCTTGGCTTTTCATTTGGAGGAATTATCTATTTGATGTAGGATGATTAGGGGATGGCGGCGTGATGTAGGGTGGCTAGAGGACGTAGGGACAAGATGACGATGGGAACCGGATGCTAAGATGACTAGGGTAGGGATGGGATAAAACAGAGCAAAAATCACACGATCGAATTAGAAGATGTAAATCCGGTGAAATAATGATGGTGCAGCCCCTTTCCTCGTCGAGGGCGGGAGTACTGTGGTACAACCACCGCGGTGAAAACAAAGCAACACGTTCAATAAATCCAAATGACAATCACTAGAAGATTCAAAGACCTATTCAACTAGTCACTTGAAGATTCTAAATCCACTCAAATCGGACGGCGGTGGATGAACACTCGAAGAACACTGAAAGAAGAACATGGACACCAAAGAGTGCAGAAATACCTCGGCACTAGATAGTGCGTGAAGAGGCTGCGGGAAATTCTCCACGCATCGTTGGCCAAATGATTGACGTGCGCTTTGACAGGGTGTCGTGGATCCAACTGTATGTACGGCGACAAGTGACTGCGAGGGCGTCTTGGGGCACAACGGGCGCGCGCGGGTGGCCGGGGGCTCGGCGGGCACAGGCGGCTGGGGTGCGGCAGGCACGGGCGGCCGAGGGTCGTGGACGACCGGGCGCATGGCGGATCGGGGGCAGGCGCGCGGCGCGTCGCGACCGGGTGAGCGGCGGGCGTGGGCAGGCGGCGCGCGCGGCAGGCGCAGGTGGCCGGGTGTGCGACGGGAGCGGGCGGCCGAGCGCATGGCAGCGCGGGCGGCCAGGGGAAGGGCGAGGGTGGTGGTCAGTTGACGGGTGGGCGGCATGAGTGGTCCTTGCTTGACGGCGATAGCAAGAGGCGGCGATAGCAAGAGGCGAAGACGGCGGCGGCTCGGGGGGGGACCAGTAGGGCAAACTTTCTTTTTGAAGAAGACTTCAATGCAAAAGAAAATTCACCAAGTGTTTCTTACAACTTTGGGCTACATATATGCCTTGGAGGAAAGAGATAATACAAGAAATAAAATAAAGCAGACGATGTGTTATCGTGTCACGTCAAGGGGCAGTTCTGGATATGGCGTTGACGCGGCACATGTCGTGTGTAAGTGGGGCCGCGTTTGATGCCGATGCTTCTGATGCCGGTGCGATGACTTGGTCGTTATGAAGGTGGCTCTTCAATTGATGTTGGTGACGAGTTAGGATGCAGGGCTTCTTGGTTGACGGTGGCGGTGCGTCCGAAGATGATGCGTTGACGTTGTCGCCACCAACTTTTTGTCAAGTTGGTCAATTGTTATGCTTTTGAACTTATCTAAACTAAATGTAGGATTCTCGTATGTGTGCTTGGGAGAACGGGGCCTGATCCAATCTGATCTTTCTTGAACTAGCCAACTCAATGATAAGCCTAAAATTAATGTGATTAAATGCAGGTTTAAATGTGTTGTTTGGATGTAAAGTTATGCAATAAATTTATAAAATTCCTTTTTTCAAAATATAGGAAGTATAAGATGAGAAAGGGGTCAAACCACAGGGAGGCACGTCTCCAGAATTTTTATCCTAATTTCAATTAATTAATTCAAGAATGGATTTATTTTTGCATTTAATGGGCTTTGATTATGTTTAATTTTGTTTTGTAATTATTCAAATTTAAGTAGAAGCTTAATTGTGATCTTAATATTTTTGGTCAAGACACTCTAGATAGGATAACGTTGGTTCTTGTGTCAGAGTAATTCGGACTACCGAGATTCAAATCAAGATGATTTGTCAAAACATTTTTTTGTATTAAAATTTGGAATTAATAATAAAGGAATTTTGAAATTGGGCTTGAAGATGGATGAATTTTTGGATAAAAATTTGGATTTAAGTATTTTATATGTTGAATTGAATTTTCCAAGAATAAAATTTTATATCTAGATAGATAAAATAGTGGAGCTAAGCTAGAGAGGTGGAAAGAATTGGGGAAATTAAATTATAGATGCAATTCAACTCTAAGCTAGGGATCTAAGATGTAAATTGAGATGAAAATGAATGTAGAACTAAAAATTTAAGGTCAAATCTTGAATCAATTTCAAATTTCAATGCTAATCACCATTCAAGTCATACCCTAGGGCATGTACATTTCACCCATGCCTTGGCTTTTGAAACACGAAATCAGATAAACAAAAAATGGAGAATGAAAAACACGAGCATGTGCGCGGACGTGCATTATCCAGAGTATTTAAACCTAGGCGTCTTCACGGATGCTTTGGCATGCCGGTCGGCTGGACATGGACTCACAGTGATGTTGATGACGACGCGGATGGCTGCGATGATGTTCGGTCGATGTCGTTTGGGTGCGCTCCATCAATCTAGATGGTCTTTGAGTAAGAATTCAAACTTGTTGACTCAGAGAGCAATCATAGGTTCATCTTTTAGGGGAACACAAAACCCTAGGAAAAAGATCCCTTGGGATATGAATTCAATGGTAAACATCACTTTCCATCTTTCTTTATTCTTTCAGGACATTCAGTTATGTTCTAAATTAAGAAATTTTAATGTTGAGAATTCACATTGAACCTCTATAGTACAAGATGTCCACTAGCTTCTCAGCCTTTATGAATGAAAGACCTTTCTTGAAGAACACTACATACCCTTATTTACCTCGGAACCTTTCATTGTTTCTTGCCAAACTTTTCTGCCTCTGCTCTTAAAGTCATGCTAAGCGTTGAGCACTTTTAAATGTTAAGTCATTTCTTTTTTTCTCCCTTATCTTGCGGTCATAAATCATTTCTACATTCCTGCCTTGTTCATTTTCATCTTCATGTCACCACTATTAACATTTCGATACTAAAGAGATGTAAAGTGTTAGAAATGGGAAAAGTACTCTGTAGAAGGACAGAATTGGGGACTAGAACAGAAGCTACTTTAGGAGCATATTATTGAGTTTCTAAGTGGCCCAAAACATTAGTGATCAAAGTAATAAATTCAAAGAATGTTAAATCACTCCATACTTCATGAGTGATGAAAAATTGTCCTGGCGATAAAAAAAATTAAAGAAATGATGAATGATTTATAAGAAGTGTAGAATAAAAAGAATGTAAAATTTAAGGTTGATGGGTCCAGAATCCATGATTGATTTTGTCTCTATCTCCCTTTTGAATCTCACACTTGAGATAGGTGGGCTGAGTGTAGTTTCCTCTAGGGATCCTTCTATTTTCATGCTGGCACTCTTTCCCTACATTTTAACCTTTGTGTGATGAAAAATTATCTCTAAAAGAAGTATTTTGGACACATGAAACTTTTGTTTAAAACTTTACCAAAGACTCCATGGCTTAGAAATCCAGATATTAGGGTCAAGCTACAAACCTGAGATTATAATTTGACAAGCACTGGAACAAATGTAAAAGCTAACATTCTAGTGATTCAGGACTTATCCCGATGTTTGATGGTGATCCAAACTACTATCTCAATGCATGAGTACTGATATAATCATTAAATTTATCATAATTTCATTTCAGCAATTTCTTAATGCTGGACTAGATCCTAAGGAGATGCCACTTCGTCATGAATTTTTTGAATCTGGATCTTTTACCTTAGCTTTATTCTTGCTTTTGCCAAAGCAATAACTACGTTTTTTCCCTTGAATTGGTCAAAATAGTTAGATTTTCTGAGTTTTGTGGAGGATTTGATCCGTATTTGTAGTGCAATCATTGAAAAAAATGCTCAACATCATTTCGCCTTTCGTAATATTTTCCTGATAGTTCCTCATATGTATAGGACAACCTTGGGTATTGATCATGGCTTGAAAGACATTTTTAGAGGCTTAGAATGGTCCATTTATTGGTAAATTCCATAAAAGTCTTAATGAAATCATAACAATGTTTGGCATGAACAATTAGCAATTAACCTGGCTATGTTAGGCTATTTAGCTATTATTTTAGCTCACTATAATTACGTCATGGCCCCATCCGTACCTAGCTAGTGACTATGGAACACAACTTTCATTTTTCATGTGGTATGTGGCTTGGGGGATTTCTCATAGTTAGAGTTGCCACACGGGGAGACATTTTATGGTAAGATAGTAAGATTCAACTACTTTATACACATACCTATTAGGTCATTCGTTTAGACTCTATGATGCAGTCCATATCATATCCAAACGAGGTATGTGTATTTCTAGTTGAAGATTAAGGTTTAAGGGAATTTTATTGAAATACTTTAATAGGTATTTCGATGAATGTTTAGAGTAATGCATGCTTTAATTGTATGTCAAGATCAAAAAGCCATCCATAGTTATACTGAAAGGCTATTTGGTTTGAAGATATGGTGAACAAGTCAAATCACTGATTTAGGAATTCAATTTTGTATGACATAAAGACAAAAATACTCTCTAACAATATTCAAATATTTACTAAAAATTTACCTTATTTGATTGGTTTAATAATTTCCTCAAATTCCTACTTCCTACCTTTATGTATTTAAGGCTGAATTTTTTGATGATTTAATGAATATTATTTACAAGAAGATATTACTACCCCATGATGATTATTTACAAGTAAATTGATACAGAAAACATATCAGAAAATTTCAGATTATGTTCAAGCTGAAATAGTTGGCATAATATCTAGTTTTTACTCTTAACAATTGTGAGGTATTTTGAACCTATGGCAAAATAGTTTAAATAAAAATTTAAAATTAAAAGGATTGCTATTTATTTTTGAAATCTTAAAATTTTCTCACTCCAGTAAAGCGTCTCTCTCTTGCGATTTTTATTTACTGGCTTGTAACTTTGTCATCTGATCTCTGATTGTGCTTTAGTTCAATTGGATTTTTTGGGTAAAAATCTATTACATTCAACTCCAGACACATAGGAAATGGATTATTATATCTCCTGAGATTGGAAGAGGGAGATTTGTGCAGCAATGGGAAAATAGGGGAGAGAAAATCCTAAATCTTCAATTAGATTCAACTCCAAAAATATATCAAATGGATCATTATAGCTTGTGAGGAGGCAGATTTGTGCAACAATGATGAAATACAGGAGAGAAAAAATCATAAATCTTCATTTTGATTTGACTCCAAAAGGGAGTAAACGGATAATTACAATTCTTTTCTAAGCAGAATGAAGATTTAGGATTTTTCTCTCGTGATTTTTTGCGTTTTGGCATGTATCTCCCTTGTCCAATCTCAGATCATGCTCAAAATTTTTATTTTGGATTCATTGGGTATAAAGCTTTTAGATTGGACTAGAAAAACATACGAAATAGTTGAGAATAGCTCCTGTTTGGTAGATTGAAGATTGATGATTTGTTCTCTCGCAAATTAGATTATTTTGCATGTATCTCCCTTGCCTAGTCTCAGATCATGGTGAAAGTAGTTTTATTGGATTTGTGGGATAACAGTCTACTGTATTTGACCACAAAAATATCAAAAATGGATCAATACAGCTCTTTTTTGGGCAGATTAAATATTTATGGGAATTTTTCTATGTTTTTTTACTTTCGTCATATATTATTTTGATATCATTTTAAACATCTAACTTCGTTGTCAAGGTAGTGTCATTACGGCTTGCAATCCAATGCAGGCTACGATGTTGGTCGTCCGAGATGTCAAACATGTTGGACGGCCAATCGGTCAGCTAGGTTGTCCTTGAAGAGAAACATTAATATCCATTTGATGCGTTTGACATGTTAAATGGATGTGTATTATCCACATTACAGGGAATTGCCTACTGGCTATTGGATGTCCCAACGTGGCTACATCTAATTGTCATTCCCTCATGGGTCTAGGAGACACTACTCTCCCATGAACATTAAATATTAAAATAGAGACAATATACCACGCCAAAATGGAGCCAATCAGCCAGGTTGAGCCGGAGCTGATTAACTGGATCAACCAAGATGAGCTAGATCAGACAACAATACTCATGCTAGATCTTATCGTTACCGCCATCCGGGTTGTGTGGACCTCATTGATACCCTCATTTGAATTGCGCTATCCCTGATTGATACCTTTGTCCCAATCATTCAGGACACTCCTGACCTGATCGGTCTGGACATTCCTGACTTGATTGATTTGAACATTCCAGCTCCCCATCCAAAACTTTTTTTTGTTCAGGTTGATTAAGGATATAATCCATTTGGCTGCTCAAGTAATGATTGAATGGATAGTTGTGGAAGAGATGCCTTTGATTGTATGTCTAGCCCCCATTTCTTCTGTTGAGATTGTTGTGGCTGAGATGTCTCCCTGTCATTCACGTGAGTTGATTGCTCATGATCTAGGCAACATAGTCTAAGAGTCCTCGAGACTCAACTACAAGTGTCTTTTTGACCCTAACCTCGTTGCAAAGGGGGCATGGCTAGAGATTCCATCACAATCTCAATGGTATCATGGGTGTCCCATGTATCTAGCAAACCACATACAATCCCTTACCATCGATTTCCAAGAAGCACGCCTCTCCCTACATATGCCGACATGATCCCGATGCGTAGCTATACATAAGCTGATGGAATGAGGCTTGTGTCATTCTCAAAAGAGGAGGTCTGATAGATGGGAGCACCTTTCTAGTTCACCCTAGTGGGACGTTTTACTATCAAACAGCCTCATATTGATGACAACATGAAGATGTGCTTAGCTCTAGGAAATTTCTTAGGTCTTATTGTCATTGGTGCCTACAACCTCCGTAGAGTATTTATTATATTAAAGCTTGAAGAGGATTTTAAGAAGGCTTGGTGCTACACTACATAGATGATCAATGGAGTCCTCCCGCACCTTCTTGTCCCCTCACAACACCTCCTTCCACTCATCAATAAGCAATAACTAGGAATATCTGGGCTTATTTTATCGATGACTACATCAGACACTATCCAATCTATCATGAGGAGACTCGAAATGGATCCTGTGTATTGTCCCCTCACAACACCTCCTTCCACTCATCAATAAGCAATAACTAGGAATATCTGGGCTTATTTTATCGATGACTACATCAGACACTATCCAATCTATCATGAGGAGACTCGAAATGGATCCTGTGTATTGTCACTCCTCGAATATGTTTTGGTTATTATCAATTAGAGATTATTTGTTGGAGTAAATTTCCTGAAGGTACTTAATACATTACCTTCATATTACCATATTCTCTCAGCCTTACACGCTCAGAATAGTCTATGTATCACACCCACACCTAGTGTCTAAGGCCTTAACGGGAAGTACTCACACAATATATTCAGGACTACCCTCACCTTGTTGATCTACTTAGGTTTATAGTCAGGAATTTCAACTGCATATGTGTATTTAGTGAACTCTAGGGCAGACAATCTCCTAGTTGGAAGTCCATGCATGCGTCCATTGCCTTTATCCACTAGACATCACTCTTTGGACCACCTATTATGAGCAAAATTTGGACATGCTGCAATGAGCACTAACCAAATGCTCGTATGTAGGAGAGGCTTCATTGTTATTTTACAAACAACATTGCCTTGATGCAATGCTCTATTATCATTACTCTTCTCCCAAACATATTCTATTATTGCATTATTTTAATCACTTATAAATCCTCCTTCTCCCAAACATGAATGCTTGAATCCTCATACCTCCTTTCCAATTCCAAGTCATGTGGCTCCAACATGAGGCTTTTCACAGCTTTGTGCAATACCACTAGCATGGAGAGATTTCTACATCGCTTACGGAGAACTTCATACACAGAGTATTTCCTAAAATCTGAAAATCCACCTGCAAAAGTGGATAATCCATTTTCTTTTAGAGACTTACGGCCCATTAGTCGTTGTAATATGTGCTACAAGGTTATAACTAAACTCATTACAAACTGGGTTCAAACATTTCCTGATAGACTGATCTCTCCTGAGCAATGTGGTTTGGTTAAAGGCCAACCTATCCATGACAATATCATCCTAGTTAACGAGTAAACATAGTGATTGGACTCTCGTATATTGGGTTTAAATGTCATCATCAAACTCAATATGGAGAAAGCCTTTGATATAGTAAAATGGACTTTCCTTACAAGAGTGTGGCAGCACTTTGATGCACTCATCAATCTCGTTGATGTTTGTATTAGAGAGTATCATTCCTCTATGTTGGTGGATGGAAACTCCACTCGTTTCTTCACTACCACACGCAGTCTATGGAAAGATGACCCTATCTCAACCACCCTTTCCATATTAATGGAAGGAGTCTTCAACTGACCACTCACACGAGTGATTGCATGAGGGCTCATCCAATCATACTTTGTGCAAGACCACTCAATCATCTCACATTCTTTATTCACACATGATGTGATCCTTTTCCTCAATGGATGTAAAAGAAACATTGAGTGGTTTATGAATGTACTTACTACATATGAGAGGGTCTTAGAACAGCTGGTTAATGCCTCAAAGATAAACTTTAAGGTAGGACCATCTACAACCATAAAATTCTCATAGATCATCCATTATTACACTGGATGCTCATGAGGAGGCCTACCTTGCAAATATTTGGATGACCCATCTTTCATCGTCACCCACAATATCAATATTTTGATACCTTTTTGGCCAAGATGAGAAAGAAACTCGAAGGATGGAAAATCCATTTTCTATCCTCAAAATTGCGCATTCAACTCATACGTCACGTTTTCATTAGCATTTTGTACTGCATACCCTAGTACTACACTGTATCTCTCACAATTCTTTGATTAGTGGAGAACATATATATATACTTCCTCTGGTCAGGTGTCACACAGTCAAATCTCGAGCTAGGTTTCTTGCTCGGAATTGTCGTGTGCCGGCCTCAGTGCTTGGAGCAGGACACTGAGCAGCCTTGATCTCTTGTAGCGGAAGCTTTGCAGATTGCTTAAGATCATTTAGAAGGGGTTAGAGGAGATGGTGGTGCTAGGCACCATCTGAGAACAGGGTCATTGCATTTATATCATAAAAAGTACATCATTGGGGATAATACATGGGGGAAGACGAGGGGTGAGCCAACGAACGAGACGAGGCACCTTGCGCCGTGGTAATGTCGCCACACCGCCTCAGGGCCGTCGCTTCACGCGCGCGCGCCCGCTCTGCTGCTACACAAGTGTGCCGGGCCGGGCGCCGCGTGCCCGTGGGCCTGACAATCACACACGCCACCTGCACCCGTGTTGACACTCTAGCACGCAGTCTGTACGACGCCCCCGCATTCAATGCCCCCGAGATGGGCGCTGCATGCCCAGCACTACCTGCAGGAGCGCTACGCGCTTGCTATGCCATCTCGGCGCTCTCAGTGCGTGACATGCCTTGGTCTCCTGGGGGGATGTCTCCTAGCCCCGCGCCCCGCACACGCAATGCACGCGCCGCCCGCGCGGCCGTTGTGCGACACCCCGCACAACTCCACGCGCTACAACCGCGGCACGCCGCCCAGCCTGCGCTTCCCACACCCGCGCGCAGCGCTCGGCACTGGTGGTTAGCGTTGGCGCCCGCGCGTTGCGCTTGGCGTTGGCACGCGGCGCGTGGCGCGCACGCGCACACACCGTTTAGCCTGTGCGCCCAGCACGCGCGGACCGTACCTGATCTTTCCCACCTTGTGCGCGGACGAGCACGTGCACAATCTGCCGTGAATCACCACCGATAGTGGCAATGGCCTAAAAGATCAGGTATTGGGCATCGCTATCCATTATGACTCAGTCCTTAAAATGTCATGAGACGAAATATGACGGACACGCCCTCCCAATAAGCACGCAGACCTGTGGGTAGGGAATGTCGCCTAGTTAGGGGCCTAACATGCCCCCGCCGCCTGAACTTGTCGACGCCCTCGTCGACGCTTGCTGCTCTGCTTCATATGCTCGCAGTAGGTCCTCGAACTGCCATAAGTCCGAGTAGCGCTCCCAGGTGGCTGATTCCTCTGGTCTGTTCTTCCACTTGATTAGGCACTCGATCTTGTGATAGCAACTGTGACGTCCTCCCCGGTCAATTTCCTTCTTGGCCAGGACCGCTTCTGCTTCCTGATCAAAATGCGCCCACACGTTCGGAGGTGCACGCTGGGGCTGGTTCCTCGCCGCGTCTTCAGGATCTGGTATATATTTCTTTAGAAATGACACATGGAAGACCAGATGGACCGCTAGCCGACGGGGAATGTTGAGTTGGTAGGCAACCCATTCAATTTTTGCCACCACTTCGAAAGGTCCATCATAGCGGGGTACCAGACCCTTGTGACACTGTTTTGCTTGCTTCGTCTTCAACATCTGCGCGTTGGTCTTCAACAAAACCTTGTCTCCCACTTGGAACTCTACGTCCCTTCTGTGCTGGTTGGCATACTTCTTCATTCTTTGAGCAGCACGCTCTAGTGCTTCACGGGCTTCCTTAATGCGAGCATGATAGCCACGCGCAAATTAGAAGGCCGTAGGGAAATGCCCATTCCCTTTCCTTTTCACAGCTTATGGAGGAGTCAGTGGCTGTCTTCCCGTTGCAATCTCAAATGGCGAGTGATCTGTAGTCGAGCTTTGGTTGATGTGGTGTGCAAATTGTGCTGCGTCCAGCAGCTCCACCCAATTCTCCTGATTAACTAAAATGTAGTGCCGGAGGTATTCTTCGAGCATGGAATTAACACGTTCCGTTTGACCATCTGTCTGGGGCTGGAAGCTCATAGAAAATTTGAGCTTGGAGCCCATGTACTTGAACAGAGACTCCCAAAAACGACCAGTGAACCTTGTGTCTCTATCGCTAATGATGTCCAGTGGAAGACCCCAGTACTTCGCCACATAGGACATGAGCAGACGAGCCACTCCATCTGCGTGCACTTCCGACGTGGTGGGGATGAAGGTCACATATTTGGAGAAATGATCCACAACAACTAGGATGGCGTTGTGCCCACCCACGCGCAGAAGGCAAGTGATGAAGTCCATCGAAATAGACTCCCATGGTCCGCTCGCCCTCGGGAGAGGTTCCAGTGTTCTAGCTGCCTTGGCCTTCTCCGTCTTATCTTGTTGACACACTAGGCATGAACGAACATAGGCTTCTACATCTCATTCCATTCCCGGCCAGTGATAGATGCTGGACAGGAGTGCAAGCGTCCGGGCCTGCCCTGTGTGTCCGGCGTGGGGTGCGTCGTGTGCTTCGTAAAGGAGCTTCCGGCGCAACCCACCCGCACACGGCACATACAGCCTGTTCCCATTCACGTATATGATGCCGTCTTCGGTCCAAAATCTCCTTGTCTTGCCCGTAGCAATCCGCTTCATTAAGCGAAGAGCTTTTGGATCATCTTTCAGTGCCAACTTGATTTCATCGAGGATGCTTCCTTGGACTGCTGAAAGTGCGGCCACAAACACTTCCGGTTTTTTGCGGCTTAGGCCGTCGGCCACTTGGTTGGCACGCCCTAGCTTGTACTTCAAGTCGAAGCCGAACTCCGCCAAGAAGTCTTGCCATCTCGCTTGCTTCGGGGTCAGCTTCTTCCGGGACTCGAAGCAGCTGGTGGCCACGTTGTCGGTGTAGACCACAAATTTCCCTACGAGGAGATAGTGGCGCTAGACTCTCAAATAATGGACCAGCGCCGTCATCTCCTTCTCGTGTACCGAGTACCTCCTTTCCGCGTCGTTTAGCTTGCGGCTCTTGTAGGCCACGGGGTGTCCATCCTGCATTAAGACACCACCAAGGGCGAAATCAGAAGCATCGGTGTGTACCTCATATGGCTTGTGAAACTTGGGCAATCGGAGCACCAGCTCGTTGGAGACTACACTCTTCAGCTTATCAAATGCTCTTTGACACCGGTCTGTCCACTGCCACTTCACATCCTTCTTCATCAAGTCCGTCAAAGGGGCAGCTAGTCGGGAGAAGCCTTTGATAAACTTTCGCTAGTAATTCGCCAACCCAAAAGAAGATCTTAGCTGCGGCACTCCCTTCCGCTCCGTCCAATTTTTGATGGCCTTCACCTTTGAAGGATCCATGTGCACACTTCCCTTCCCGACTAGGTGTCCAAGAAACTCAATCTCTTGGAAGGCGAACTTGCACTTTTTCGGGTTGAGGTAGAGCTCGTGTTCCTTCAGCTTGGCCATCACCTTCCTCAAGTGCCTCACATGGTCGTCCAAGCTCTGGCTGTATACGAGAATATCATCCAAGTACACAACAACAAAATCATCGATATAATACCAAAAAATATTGTTCATCAGGCAACAAAACGTAGCAGGAGCGTTCGTGAGCCCAAAAGGCATCACGCAAAATTCAAATGATTCATAGCGAGTCACTTCAACTCCCTCCTTGATCCGCACTTGGTGGTACCTACTCTTCAAGTCCATCCGTGAGAAGTAGCGAGCCTCGCCGAGCCTGTCAAACAGCTCTTCAGCATTCGGTACAGGATATTTATTTTTCACTATTACCTTGTTCAACGCTCGGTAGTCCACACAAAGTCGAAGCGACCCGTCCTTCTTCTTTTGGAAAAGAACCGGGGCGCCGAAGGGAGCCTTGGACGGACGGACGAGCTTGCTCTCTAGTAGTTCTTGGAGCTGCTTCCTCAGCTCCTCCAAGTAGGCAGGTGGCATTTTGTAGGGCGCTTGCGCAGGGGGACGTGTTCTAGGGAGCAATTTGATCTCTTGGTCCACATCCCCCCTAGGCGACAGCTTCGCGAGGAGTTGCGTGGGCATCACTTTAGAAAACTCCAGCAATACGTCTGCAATTGGCACCGGAAGCCCACCCGCGGCTGCACCTGGGTTGTTGTCGTCGTCGTCACCCCAACTAAGTCCCGCCAAACGGGCTGGTGTACATCCCTGCCTTTCACCCTTTTTCCGGGGTGCCAGCCCTCGTATGGTGACGAGGAAGGTCTTTTCCCCCTTCTTCAATCTGTCCTTGATTTACATAGCGGACATGAGTGCAGTGTTCTGCGGCTTTTGGACCCCTTGGTCCCTCACGAAACATGGGTGAGATCCCTCTGGGAACTGGACGCCGCGGTACTAGGGAAACACAACAGCACGTGAACCCATTAGAAGGTCAAGAGCCAGGATGACCGTGAAGTCATCCATGGGGGACACCATGAAGTTGGTCCGGCCCTCCCACGTTCCCACCTGCACCAACACCCCCTTGGCCACGCCAACGATGTCTCGGGCTTCCGAGTTGACGACCTTGATCTTCCCCGCACTTGGGGACAGCTTCAGGCCGAGCTTCTTGGCTTCTTTCTCAGTGAGGACACTATGCGTCGCCCCCGTGTCGACCATGGCCGTGGAGGGTTTGCCGTTGATCAGTATCGGGATGTGCAAGAGGTTCAGACCCTCATACTGGACTGGGGCACCCCACTGTAGTGCCGCTAAGCAGTGTAAGGGGTTCAGGGTCACCGTACTGCTTCCCCTAGGAACATCCGGTTGGGGCGGCGGTACGACCATCGCATTAACGTTCGTGGGCGCTACTGTCCCTCTTGGGCAATCCTTCATGAAATGGGGTCCTCCGCAAGCAAAACAAGTCAACTTTTTGCCCCCACCGCCTGGATTCTGTTTCCACAGTCTCAGGCTATTGCCCTTGTCTCGGCTCTTGCCGTGGCATTGCTTGAATTTCCTTTTCAGGCCTTGACTGCTTGGTGTTGCTGGTGCCTCGGCGCGCTCTTGGCGCTGCTTATTCCCTTTCATGGGTCTGTCCTCTGTCTTGGCGGGTCTAGCGGGGCGGAGCTCTATGCTTTCCACGACTTTGTAGGCCGAGTTCAAATCTTTGCACTGTCTCCTCTCCAGCTCTATCTGGAGCCAGTGGGGAAGGCCCTTCGCGAAGCGGTAGAGCTTGTCTGCCTCAGACATGTCGGTTATCCTCCGGATTATGGACACAAACTGGCCCACGTATTCCCTCAGATTGCCCATCATCTTGAGGCTTTCGAGCTCTCCCTTCATGATCCGCGCCGTGTTGTGCGGCATGAAGCTCTCCTTAATCTCCCGCACAAACTCTTCGTATGTCGGGGGTGGCCAATTTCCACATTCTTCCCGTTGTCGCCACCACAACTTCGCCTAATCAGTGAGGAAGTAGCTAGCCTGTAGGATCTTACTTTCATCTGAGTGTTGTCCTTGGCCAAAATACTGGTCTTAGTCATACAGGAAATCTGCCACTACGTCTTCCCAGCGAGAACTGTCAAACCGCGGTTCGCGGAATGAGTGCTTCGTCCCAGTGTCGTCGTTGGGACGATTATTAGTGCCTTCTTCCAGTTTTTCCATCTGGAGTTTGAAGGCCAGGACCATCTCGGTCAGCTGCCGGATGGTGTCCTCGTGTTGACTGATCTTTTCTTCGTGGATGTCTTGCCTCTGGTGGGTCTCCACCCGCACTTCTTTTACATCTGACTTCAACTCATCGTAGTTTCTGTCAACATGGATCTTCAAACCCATCACATTCTTGTGCAGCAGGCGATTCGTCAGCCTTTGCTCCTTCTCTTTTTGTCGTCTCTCTTCACGCAGCTGTGCGCGAAACAACTCCATCTCCTCAACCAGAATTTAGAAGCACAAGGGGAGGCGATCCAACCTGGCTCTAATACTAGTTGTCGCACGGTCAAATCATGAGCTAGGTTTCTTGCTCAGAATTGTTGTGTGTCAGCCTTAGTGCTTGGAGCAGGACACTGAGCACCCTTGATCTCTTGCAGCGGAAGCTTTGTAGATTGCTTAAGATCGCTTAGAAGGGGTTAGAGGAAAAGGTGGTGCTAGGCATCGTCAGAGAACAGGGTCATTGCATTTATATCATAAAGAGTACATCATGATTGGGGATAATTACATGGGGGAAGATGCGGGGTGATCGAATGAACGAGACGAGGCACCTTGTGCCGAGGTAATGTCGCCACACCGCCTCAAGGCCGCTGCTTCGCGCACACGCGCCCGCTCTGTCACTACACAATTGCGCCGGGCCAGGCGCCGTGCGCCCGCAGGCCTGGCGATCACACACGCCACCCCTGCCTTGACAATCACACACGCCACCGGCACCCATGTCAACAAACTAGCACGCAGTCTGTGCGACGCCACCGCATTTGATGCCCCCGAGATGGGCGCTACACGCCCAGCACTACCCACAGGAGCGCTACGCGCTCGCTATGCCGTCTCGGCGCTCTCAGTGCGCCACATACCTTGGTCTCCTGGCGGGATGTCTCCCAGCTCAGCACCCTGCACACGCAATGCGCGCGCTGCCCGCGCGGCCGCTGCGCGGCACCCCGCACAACTCCGTGCGTTGCAACCGCGGCACGCCCCCCGGCCTACGGTCCTGTACCCGCTCGCAACGCTCGGCGCTGGCGGTTAGAGTTGGCGTCCACGCGTGGCGCTTGGCATTGGCGCACGACGCTTTGCGCGGACGCGCACACATCGTTCAGCCCGCGCGCCCAGCACGCGCGGACCGTACCTGATCCGTCCCGCCTTGGGCGCGGACGAGCACGTGCAAAATCTGTTGTGAATCACCACCGATAGTGGCAATGGCCTGAAAGATCAGGTATTGGGCATCGCTACCCATTATGACTCAGTCCTTAAAATGTCATGAGCCGAAATACAACGGACACGCCCTCCCAATAAGCACGCAGGACTGTGGGCAGGGAATGCCGCCTAGTTAGGGCCTAACATCAGGTCACCTAGAGGGAGGCCATCGACATCATTGGGTTTCTTGGTAGAAATTATGTCCACCAATGCAGGAGGGGGTTCAAGGGAACATGCACCCTCAAGTTGTTTAAGACATGCTTTAGAAGAAGCTCATGCTGTGTATGCCTACCACGAGCTTTGAGTTTAGCGTTGTAAATCAGTCAAGTACGGTGAGTTGGCTCACCTGAAGTCTGATATCAAATATCCTAATTGTTTGCATACTTGGTAATATAGCTGGGTAGAGATATCTTTGGTGACCTGCTGGCTCATCGACCAAGGCAAAATTAGTGCTAAGTACAACACTTGACTTGCGGATACTACCTTAGCTCGCCACCTTACTTTTCTACATAACTCACTTCGGTATACTATGACCCAATTACTAATGGGGAATGCCATACTCCTATGGGAGTAATACGGTCTTTTATTAGACTTCTTATTGACGGTTATGGCAACTAAGTTGAGAGTATGGAACACCTCTTCTTCCATAGTGAGATTGGTACAGAGTGTTAGCGCCAATTTACTCATCATTGGTGTGTAATTTTCTGTTCCTATACTACACTTACACTGCAAGAGTGTTTTGCCAAGATCTTTGAGTCATTACCATACTCTAAGCTTAGCCATTATCTATTATTTACCATACCATACTTACTATGGGAGATATGGAAAGGGCAAAACTATTCTCATTTTGCAAGGTCCACCATGAGTGCACCGGCTGTCATGATCCGCGTTAAGCAATGGCTATGGCAAGCCCATCTCCTTGTAACACCTACTGACTGATGCTCACTACCTACGTGTGACACATTCTGCAACTAGGGTATCCCATTTGCTTTTACCCACATCACCACTTAATCAACGACTGTCCATTGGCACTAGGTGCCAATGGGTTCTCTCAGGCTCAACATGGATGGTGCGGCCAAAGGAAACTTGGGCCTAGCCAATGGACATTGTCTCCTTGGAAACTACACAAGGAGTATCATTTTTCCTTTCTCACATTTCTATGGAGTTCAGACTAACACATTAGTTGATGCTATGGCAATATGAGATGGCTTGCTCCTTTATGAGGAGCAAACCTTCACGGTATCACCATAGAATCATATCCACGATTGTTACTCGATATGCTTTGTGCAGGCTCATGCTCCTAATGGCATCTCTAGGATGTATGGCGGGATGTCATGGGGTGTTACATGCACCTCATCAGCGTTCACCATCAGATGTGAGAGGGGAAATAGACGACAGATGCCCTCGCCAACTATGCAGTGAGCTCTCACACCCATTCCCTCTATTCTACTTGGCAGGATCTTCCCGAGGACCTGGAGGTAGCCATCTCGTGGAGAGACTCCCTTTCCAACTCTCTGCATGCACTAGACTTGTGCACCATGATCCCCATGAGTGGTGCATCATGTGGAACACTACAGGCAAGAGGGCACGATGTCCAGCCAAGAGTTGTACCCTTCATTGAGCTCTAGGATGATGCATGATGAGTGTGAACATGACACCATCTCCACAGATTGTCAACTCTGAGGGACAAAAAATGAGCTGCTCACGCATGAGCTCTCCATTACTACATGTAGCAATATCAATATTGTATCTTTTTTCTTTATGTCATGGGCCTGGGCGAGTGGGGTCTGTGTGTAATTGGCATTATTTACTCTCGCTCGCTTCATTCTGATAAACTCTTCTAAACACTCAACCTTACATATATGAAACCCCCTGGGTGGCATCTAGGGAACGGCTGAATCGGTGTTTAAGGACAACCCTGGGGTCGGTCATACCCGACACTATGTTTTTGCCAATAAAAAAATGATGTACATAGGAAGTCATATGATTTTCAGAAATATGATTAGGCAAATCCATAAAATGTTTATGAGATGATTGAATATCATAATGACATGGCTCGTGTGAATCATGGGATGCCTCATAAGTATCAGAGATTTCATCATATTCAAGACTAACTTCCAAGTAATACGCATTCATTTATGGTAAAAAAATAAAATTGTAAATGGATATCTAAAAGTAAGTATTATCACTATGCGCATAAAAACATTATACCTGCCTTTGAAGACTTCTCTTGGTTATGTTAAGTAGATTCTCTTTCACTTTCAAAAAACCTTTTATCGCACAAATTTTAATCTAAAAATAAGTGAACAAAATAAAATATAATCAATAAATAAGAGAGTAAAAATATCTAATGGCAACCGTTTCTTGCCAACAACACCATTTCATAAAATTAAAATTAGGGTAACATTGTGTCGTTGTTAAATTGAGTTTAATCAGTAATATTTATAGACCTACACAAGTAAATAATTTAGTAAGCTAGTGATAAGGGTCGTGTCCATAGGTAACATATTTTAGGAACTTTATGGATCGGGTGAATTCAACAAGATGAGAAGATTTACGTATAGGGTACATGGTAGTGAATGGATAACTATAGTGATTATGAGACAACTAGGAGGAATTTAGGAGGGTAGACAAGGATCATGATAATAGTAGAATTGGATTGTAGAGTAGGATGAGATGACAAAGGTAGACATGAGTGGTAGCTTGGACCAATTTATCTCTCTCTCCTCATCTTGGTCAGCTCTGACACATCGATTCATTAGGGTTTTGCCTCATCCTTGCATTTAATGTGATGATTAGTTGAGATTCTTCCTTGTCATCTGTGGTCGATGGCTCTTGTTGTGCCATGTGACCTTGGGAAAAAGTCAAAAAGAGGAGTAAAAAAAGACAAGAATTCCCCTTTTCATATAACTAGGGGCTGACACATGCTCCCCACGTGTACATGTGGTGCCATGTGTTGTGTGACACGTCGATGCCACTGCCCTTTTTGAATTGTCAAGAAGAAAAGGGAAATCATTAGTTTTAAAAAATCAAGCCTTGGTCTTTGCGTGTAATTTTTACGGAAAAAAGAGTTCCTTTTTATTCGTCCACATCACCCTGCATGAGCATAAAGTAAAAAGCAATTTCATTAGTCTGAAATCCAATTCTGGCATCACTAATCACACTACCATGATTACGAAAAAAAGAGTCCCTTTTTATTCGTCCACATCACCCTGAATGAGCATAAATTAAAAAGCAATTTCATTAGTCTGAAATCCAATGATTGGCTGACGCCAATCATTAACTAGGCTTAATTCCTACCTCTGGTTGGTTGTCATTCCCCCAATTGAACAACGATACGTGTCGTCATGAAATAAGGGAGCTAAAATATGTTCTGAAATTCATATTTAATAAAATAAAGGCCTGAAATTACAACTATATATACATCTAGTTAGAAAAATAAGCCTTTTATGAATTTGATTTTAAAAAAAATAGGAAAATTTATTTTGAGTCAAAATATTATATTATTTACAGAATCTGATGTCAGAAAAATCCCCAAAAGTACATTAAAATGTAAGAAATTTAGATTATCACTCCAAAAAAATTGTTAATCATTTTAAGGTTGATAACATGCATATACCATGAATTTAATGCAAATAAACATGAAAATATGGTAATATTAGGCGTTTAAAAGTTGATGTTATCACTGATTGAAAGAGAGTGAGATTGATGAAGATGCATCAAGCATCATAGGGTGTTATAAGAGTTTGATGAAGGTTAACAAACAAGAGAAGAAGCATGATTCCATCAGAAAGTTCCCGTGCTCTTGGCAGAAGAAATGACCTATGGTCAGTACTCATGCATTTGACTAACATTTTTCACATCAGAATGTTGAGATTTATTTTATTTGATTGTTTTTTTTTATTTGGGGAAACTTTAAAGTAAAGTTTGGAGGTTTCCCCCAAAAAAACACTTCACCCCAACTCTTATAAGAGCGCAACCAGGCCTAAAAAGTCTTCAAAAACAGCAGAGTCCTCTATACTTGCGTATTTTATTTTTTATTTTTCTTTATACTGAATTATGATGGTTTTTATAAGTCCAATGAATCGGAGAAGATCACATAGACGTCATTTTTAGGAACTGAAGAAGATATGAAGGAAAATTATAATTATAGAGATACTAATGATCATGCTAAGGATTATGTTAAATGAAAATTTAGGTACAATCAATTGGAGAATAATATTAAATGAGTATTGCCTTTTCTGAGATATCAACCTCTTACAAAAAATAGTGCCCCTAATGGTCAGGGATCGACTTTCAAACTGCATGATCATGAGGATTTAATGTCCTTCAAATTTTCATGTTTTATCTTCAAAAAGAGAAGTAAAATCTTTATAGGATTTCACTCTTATTTTCCAAAATTTTCATTTTCACAATAATACTAATGAGTTCAGAAAAAATAAGATTATTATCTTCTGTGTTAGACAGAACACGTAGAATTGGTTAACATTATTATCCGTATTTTTTTGATTTTTGGAAAGAAATATCAATTGCATTCTTAAAAAAGATTTATTCTGTTAGAAAAATAAATGCATTTAGAAGAGTGATACTGGAATTCAGCCAAGGATCTGATTAATCCTCTAGAAAGCATGAAAAATTGATGGAACTAACAAGGAAATGTTTATACCATGTCATCGAAGAGTGTTAAACATTTCAGACTTTCTTGGATTGTGAGATCAAGAATGAAGGATTATCAACGGATCATGTGGAAGTACATTTATGCATAAATATTTGGATGCAGCTGTAGTGGTTTTTGAACCAGAAACAAAAAGTGATGTATACTAGGCTATCTCAACCGTCCTGAAAGAATGCAAATTCTAGAAGGGTCCAGATGATCAATGTAAGTCCACTCAAACCAGATTTATGTGTTGACCAGTTTGTTATTGTAGTTTATGATTTAACTACACGATAAAATGGCATGAGCGCACATGATTTACATCACCGTTCTCAGTTGTATATTTTACAATGGTATGATTCCTCTAGTGCTGATTAAGTGAAATTTGATGGCCCCTTGCATGGACATCCTATGATCATAAATGTATCCAGAATGAATAGGCTGACGGGTCAAAATATTTAAGACCCCTAGAGATAATGGGTACAATGAGAATATCATGCATACAAATTCTGATCAAGCTAACCCCTCATCTTTTCAACGACAAGAGCAAGTGAATTTATACCCATGTGCTCCCAAAAATACCTTCCAAAAAATACTAACCCATCTTCTGATGAGCTATACATGAATGTGAAAGAAAAATCCAGAATCGATGGAGCAAATACAGATACAAATTCTGGAAATGTTACAGAAGTTCAGATTAGAGATGGAGGAGATGAGCGAGGACTAAGCAACAAGCGTGCACCAGAAGCAACATGTAACCATAAACCAGATCGACTCCCATTTAAACCTGAGATGAACATTAAGAATTTAGATTCTATTAATCAGCATTTGTATTGGAAAAATGATCATAACCATGCAAGCAACTACTAAATTAGTAAATGGAAAACAAAAATAATAATTCATGATATTTCTAAAAGATTAGTTTAACTGGGAATTTCCCATGTGGGTGTTGAAAACCTGCAAATTATAATACAAGATTGACGAATATTACATAAATATATGCGTTCTATTGGCCATATTTGCATTAACATAATTGAACGGACATAAATATCTTGCACTATGGTTTCATGTTTATTTATTTATTTATTGAGTATTTTACATGACATCTTGACCTTAGTGCACTAAAGATTTAGTTTTTCAGGCAAAAAATACTTGGCTAGAGGCTGTTAAGGCGTTTACTAATTTTTATGAATTCTTCTGTATTTTTTAATTTTCTGACCAGTAATTAGGCAATAAACTTTTTTTGAGTTAATAGAATAAATTTCATGATTTATTTTTCATTTAATCACACATTTGATGGATTTTATTTCATCCCCTATGCCCAATTACAGCTCGCCTACTAGCGAGCAAATAACTGGCGTATCCAATCATTCTCTATGGGATAATTATGGCATCGGGATTCACGATGCCATAATTACCCAATCATCATTTTTATTATTATTACCTGGTGCGGGTGGCTAGAGGATATAGAATTTTTATTCTCTTTTGCCCTTTTTCGTGCAGTAAATGCATGTGGTGAATCGTTAACCACGTGCATTTATTAAATTCAAAGAAACCCTTTTTCAAAAAAACAAGGCATGGTGACGCGGGGCGATGTGGCATGCTTGTAGCCATTTAAAAGGTTCTTTCTCTCTCTTTAAACGGTTAATAATTGTTTTGTTTTTAGCGCATAATGACATGGCTGAACGTGATTCAATGGCGGAAAAAACATGAAACAGGCATGGCAAATAAGAAAGCACCATTTTCACTTGCCTGGCGCCCGTGTCGAGGAGAGATAGAGGGCTGAGATTAAGCAATTGTAAAATGACGATCGCTTGAGATCCAACCATCTGATTGAGCCCAAAATTTGGTGTTAGGTTTGTCCTTTCACCCTCTACAATCCAGATGGTTGGATTATTAGTTAGATGTTGGGAGAAAGGGGCAACATGTCATGCATCATCTTCCACCTACGTCATACATATCATCCACACTGTTACAATCTCATCACGTGATTCCCTCTCTATAAACCTAACTAAGCATAAACCACCATCTTCCTCCATTTGTTCGTCATCATTCCCTATGTTCAAATTTGCCATCCCTACATTGCAGTCTGTTATCTCCATCATGTCTCATCTTCACACCATTCTACCCTCTATTAAACCATAATTTAAATATTAAACACTATAAGATTTTTATTATTTTCACTTATCTTTAGTTCTGACCCAATTTATCATCGTCTCTTCACGTCTTCCTCCATCCCACTATTTATTTTTCAATAGCTTGGTTCACGATCCACTATCTACCACATGTGTACTCTTATTAAATAATCACTATCCCTATCTCCGCTCACCATCTTCATATTATCTCTACCTCTTATGCAACACATCTCTCATCTCATCCTTTCAAATTCACTCTATACAGAAAGCCATTTCTCTAAGATCCAATCTCATTGGAGACAACCCTTGCTCATAACTAACTAGTATAGGTTAGATGATAAATTAATTTTATCAATAAAGGTGATGGTGCGGCACAGCCCGAGCCCCCAGGAACGTCTTCGAAACGTCGCCATCGTCATCAACACTGCTGCCGGTTCATGTTCAGCCTGCCCGGCAAGCCAAGGCGACGGCACGCACGCCCGGATTCAAATATCCTGGGTAACGGGTATCCTATCGTGTTTTCATTCGTCGTTTCTTCGTTGTCTTCTTTCATTGTTTTCATCCAAATTTCTATCCACGTTTCTCGCATTTTCCCTTCACGTCGTTCCCCATTACTCTCATGTTGTAGTGAGGGGAAATCCAATCTATAAGGATTTCCCCTCCACCCATTAAGGGTTTTAGAACATTTCCCTTTCATTTCTCTTTTGTCAGCCCATTAGGGGTCCATCTATGTCCCCCTATAAAACGGAAAAGATGGACACCCTAAGGACTCACCCTTGTTTTTTTTGAAAGCTAGAAATTCTCTCGCAAGAGAAGAAGGGTCGCGATTCAAGAGTAGAAAGGAGGAAGATGAAAAAGGCAGGAGAGGGAAGGGAAGGAAGAGGAGAAGGGAGAAGGGAGCTGTGCCGTCAGCTGTCGCTGCCGCTGCCGCTGCCGCCACCCGAGCCGCTCGTGCGCCCTCCTCACAGTGCTCCGTAGTGAGCCGCCCGCGACCTCCGTTCCCGCCCTCGCCGCACAAACCGCCATGGTCCACGCGCGCGGTGTCAGTCCCGGTCGCCGCGGCCGCCGCTTAGCCGAGCGGTGACACAACCGCCTCGTGCGCGCACCTGCGAGGTTGCTGACTGCCACGACCGCTCGCCTGCGTGCATCCTGGCTCTGCTCGTTGCCGTGGCTTCTTCGTCAGACCGCGAGGCCACCGCCCGTGCTTGGATTCACAGTGTGACCAGCTGCCACTGACCTCCCGCCCGTGTGTGCGACGCTGGCGTGTCCCGCGCAGCCACCCTGTTGTCACACGGTGACCCGCCACCCTCGCACATGCTCACAGTGCCACCAACTGCCGCTGACCGCTTGCCAGTGCCCGACGCCGTGCTCACGCGTGCACCGACAGTTCAACTACCGTCGACGCTCGTGTGTTCGTGTGCCAAACCGGCAGCGCGCGACCTCGCAGCACGACCCGTGTCACCACGCGCCTGCCCATGCACCAGCGTTGTAAGCCCGCACGTGACCGACTCCGCCATGCCACACCAGCCGTTCCTCACTGGATCGTGGATTTTCCTCCGTGCTTCAGCTTGCTCGTCTCCTATGCCACCGCACGAGGCCGAACACATGAAGTCGAGAAGACTGTCCCTGGGCCTCGACGAGGTACGCCCGCTCTGTTATCGTCTCTTATTTCTTTCAGTGCATATTCATATTGCCTCCACCGCGCTCGGGTTAGATGTAGGTGAGCGAGATAGGTTGAGTGAATTACATCGAAAACAAGAGCGTCTTACCTGTTTGGTATGAGTCAGGTTTGCCCGTCTCGTGATAGCAAGGCCCGGCGAGGTTACCCCGTTCAGCTTCGTAGCTGTCTTCGTCCTCTTTGATGAGGTTCGAAGGTCTACCCTACTTCCCCCGGCGACTCCGTCAATTTCCCAGATGCCGAAAATTCCCGCGAGTCGGCACTTGCATGTAGGATAGTTTACCACTTTGCATTTCTTCATCATTCGCTCATTCACATTCACCATCGGACGACGCTCCGCCGTAGTCTGACTACCACCACTTATCTTCGGCACCGAATCAGCACATTTGGTATCGATCGGACAATGTCCCGGCGACGCCCTGCATCAAAAGTTTCATTTATCTCATATCCACAATGACGTAATTTTATCCTAATTTTGAATTTATCAGTAGAAATCAAGGAGTTCTTTTAATCAAGTGTAAAATATGACGAATACTTGTATTTTAAATTACTAGATTATTCATATGGAAGTGTCAGCATTTTGTGTTAATCCTTGTATGATAAATTCATGTTTCTAAATTTAGAACTCATTTTGCTAGAAATTCAACAAAACGATCTTCCAATTTGCAAAACTCCATGGATTTATGGAAGATGTGCTTGTGAAGATATAAATTTTCCATTTACTAGTTGATTTCATTATAGCTGACATGAAAGTGACAGCAGATATAGATCTTCTCTCATGATTTTTGGTAAAGTTTTTTTAGACATTACTAGGGAAATTGAAAATGGAGAAATAGAAATAGAGATAATGGTGAAATTTATCAAATATTCTGAAAAGTCATGTGGACGTATTTTCTTAGTCTACTCATATAATATTGAATATGATGTTATATATTCAGCACCCATGATTTCTATAACGGCTTTTCTTATCTTGGAAATGACATTTTTATTCCATCAAATAAAATAATCATTTAAAAAAAATTATTATCTACATTGAAATATGTATTTTTCAAAGTAAATCATGAGTATCCTGTTGTTTTTTCCTCATCTGAATCTATGCATCAGAACAATCAATTTCTGGATGCACATAGAAATTATAAACCTGCTAGGGGCTTGTCCATCTATGGCATTAAATGAATAAATGCCTCTGAATGTGTTCATGGAGTTTTAACGAGGAAAATGTTGAACCTACTAGAGAAGGTTAAGGATATTTCAACTCCATCATGCAACATGTAGTTAGGAAAGATCTTGTAAAATCTATTTACATTGCATTTATTTATTATAATGATGATGGTCATATGCTTTGTCATGTGCATGTAGTTTTTTAAAGGAAAGGAATACTGTGTTAAATAATGAACAAGGGGGGAAGATAGAAACTACATTACCAACCACTTGGATAATTGATGTAGCGCATTCAGACGACGCCAACGAGTCATCAGCAGAGCTGTCATCGTCGTCATCGCCATCATCAGCATTGCCACCAGTCCGTGTCCAGCCTGACCGAGAAGCCAAAGCACCCGTGAAGACGCCCGGGTTTAAATACCCGGGGTAGAGCACGTGTGCGTTCATATCATTGTGTTTTCGTCTTCGTTCGTATTGTTTTCGTCATCATTTTCGTCTTTCACATCGTTTCATTCCCTATGTCCTTTAATTGTATTTTAAAGGGGGGTCTCTTATTGGACTCCCCTTGTTCGACCCTTTGTAAGGGGGCCATCATGGCCCCGTATAAGGCCACGATGGCCCCACATTCTTCTCCAGATCTGGCATTGTATTTGGTAGTTACCATTTGTCTAGGTCTCATCTTGAAAGAGAGAGGAGAAGGATGAGAAAGACGAAGCAGAGGAAGAAGAAGATCGAAGGAAGAAGTTGGAGATAGAAAGCAGGAAGGAAAGGGCAACCATCAATCAACGACATCACACCATCCCGCCATTCATCCCACCGTCAACGCTTATTCCGCGCCCGTGGTTCTGTGCACCCGAACATTGCACCCGCTGGCCTGAGATTCTTCTGAACTCCGCTGGTCTAGAACTTGAGGAGGGTTTCAGGCCATCAACGTGATCCAGCGTTTGTCGACAATTACTACACGGGAACTTCAGTCAACCTGCATCCGGGGAACAACTCCATAGCGATACTCTGCTGGCATTCCGCCGAACATCACCGACCGGTCAATACACATCGTTGAAAGCCATCGTGAACCCATGATTGTCGAATCCACTTGGGGTCCCCAGCGTGTGGATAGGATCGATGACGACAATGCACGCATCAGACCCGCGACACCCAGTTGCACCATTACTACCGGTGATTGACCGAGCATCTGACCGGAGACCATGACTCTCAACATCATGAGGGATGCCCATGCCCAGTCAAAATGACCACGCGCACGCGTTCACCGACTCAATTGTGCCAGATCGGTCTCGACGCCGGCAACCAAATACTATACCATGTGTGTGTTCTTCTTCATCGCCAGAGTCCATCAGACTTGCGGGTTACTTCAGCCTATAGTGTTGATCGCGCTTTTTCTCTCCGACGCACAGACGCCCATCCGTCCTGTTGGATGTCCGATGATCCTCTGCTCTCGACTTGCCTCGGCTAACCCTGCCCATGATCACGGTGCCACCGCCACACTACTGCTGTCATGTCTGCACCCAAAGCACCCACCATCATCGCATGTGCTCGCACCCGAATCTCTTCACAGCTTGCAAACTTACATAAGTAGTCCCCACACCGTCTGCAGCTGCTATTGATGCCAGACACATCTGTGCCCAAACCGGTGCTTCTCTGCCGTTGATTGATCTACATCGTGCTCGTAATTGGCACGCCTCCACCACAACTGCCCACATCGCCTCGTGAATCGACAAAGACACCAACTACAAGTGCCACCCCGACGAGGTACACTGTTTCCTTGTGTGTCTGTTACATTATCTCTTTAAGTATATCTTCAAGTGCACTCCACCGCGCTCAGGTTAATTTAGGTGAGAGACATTTATCAAGAAAACTACGAAGTTGAATGTCTTCCTAGGCACGGGCCGAGCCCGTTTATTACGTGCGAGCCCCTACGGATTTGTTCCGTTCGGCGCAATAGTGGCCATCGTCGCTCCGATGAGGGTCATAAAGTCACCGTCATCATCACCAGTTGTATACTTCGGAGCTCGGGACTCGGCGGAACCCACTCATTAGCTCCTGCACATACGTTTCATCTAGGTCAATCGCATCACGTAGTTACATTTACTTTAGTTAATTACCCGTCGGACGACATCAATAATATAAATTCATCACATGTTTAATTGAAATTTCTTTCTTTATGATGATGATGTTTGTATGTAATGCGCCAGATACATATAACATATGTATGGCTACCTTGTTCTCATAATTAGCAAGAGAGTTTTAAGAAATCTTTATGCATTATTTTTTTCAAAGTTTTGATGCATGCTTGGCAAAAGTATTTGAAGGATCAGGTGTGTGGAAGACAGAATGACACACCACCACATATAGCTGTCATAGTTTTATTTTAAACTTGAATCATTTAAATATAATATCATTGCCTGCACCTTTTAATTATCTGTCAAAGATTATCCTAAATAATTGGACATTGTAAAATATCTACACATAATTAGCGTGTATAATTTATTTCTTTTATAGAACTGACATATAGGAATTTATTTAGGATAAAAATTCACCTCGGTAGGTGGATTTAAATAAAATACATAATATTAAAACAAAGGCTTCCACTTTTAGAGGACACGGCTTGAATCAAGCACTAAATATCTTAAAATTTGGATCTGGAGATTCTCTTTGAAACAAACTGTGGGAACCATTATTGGATAACTAAAAACTATATTGTATTATTCTATTTGTAAGCTTTTCAGAAAATTCAGCCCATCTTTTATATATGTGTTGCACCATATCACTTTGTAATATAATTTAAAAAATTTCATTATCAATATATTTATATTATTTTTTTAAAAGAATACAAATAAAATAAGTGCTGCATATTCCTAAAATTTTAGACAATTGTCTATAGTTTTTTTCCATTGCTAATACTTTTTGTTTTCATTGTTTTAAATTTTTGAAAGGTGATATTTAGTGGCCCTCTGTGTAAGAAAAACATAAACGGGTTTCCTAAGTTAAGAGCCCTCTATGTTATCATTATGAAACCTGATTTATGAATATTTTATTTACACATAGGGTCTTACTTCATTGAAGCTTCCACTAGCTCGTATTGAGGCTCAATTGACTGGTTGAGGACAAATATTTCTCCCATACAAACATTGAAAGATAATTTAAATAATAAAATAGATTTAATTTCAAAAATAAACTCCAAAGGAATTAATAAATGGCTAATTTTATGGATGATCACCCAAGAGTACTGTAGAGAGATGAAAGAAAATAGTTGATGGATCATTCCATACCTATTGTCTATTGGCTAGCAATCATAACAAATGTTATATTGGATCACAACATAAACCTAATATTTTTTGTCACTTTATAAATTGATAACATAATTTTCATGAATTAACTTTAGAAGAACCCTAAAACCTCATAGAAGACGTGGAAATATCATTTTAGGGTTAAATTTGGGATCAGTACACTCAGATTATTCTTACATTGATGTGAAATCACATCTAACCCACTCATTTCTCCCTTGTGTTAAAATAATTTTCTGTTCAATACCTGAGTATTTGCAATAAATACAGAAAAAAGACAAAAATGTAGTTTAAAATTTTGGTCATATCCAGCAAGCAGCAAGCTAGCATTAGAGGCCCTCCAATCAACCAACAACAAGCATGCACAGGAGTTCAAGCCATCATCGTCCAGCAAATGCTAATGCGCAAAGCAAATAGCTTGTTGGCCAGTGGTGCAAAATGAAAGCCTAAGTGAAGGAAACAAAATGGCCAACAACAGCAGAAGTAATCAGATGTAGTGCAGGCCAGGGAGATTAAAAGGAAGAAGAGCTTTGAATTCTAATTACATGCTCGTGCAATAATTATTCAGTCATATTTTTTATTATTTTTTAAATATATAAAAACACTTCTCTGTTTTGTTTCACTTCTGCGGTGGACTTCGCCAACAATATAAAAAATGATTGCAGCCCAACAAGTTGAAATGTTATAACCGAAAGACATAAAAATGACCGTAGTTAAACGAAACAAATTGATGGCGAGGACACCAACATGTCACCATCGGACGCATCGATATGGTCAATCGAAGTCAGCACTCTGCGCGCTCAGCGCCCGCGGGCGCTCCTCCGCGCGCTTCGCCCGTGCGGGTATTTGCCTACGCCTGACTCTGCGACAACGACATCTACTCTCGACCAGGGCCGTTCAACGCGCAGAACGCCCAGAATCTTCCTCGTCCAGTGGGCCACTCAACGCCCGGATTCGCCCAGCCTCATCACGATCGGAATTTCCCGCAGCCTCTTCACGCACTACGGTGCCGAGGTACGCCTGACCTCTTTGGTGTCGAAAGTGTTCTCCGTCTAGTGTTTTCTCGAGAAGTTTCCACCTCCGTCAGAATCAGATTTGGTTTGGATTTCTAATTTTTCTCTCTCTTTCTTGTGTGTTTCTTCGCGACGCGAATTCGGATATTGATTTCGGTGCTTAGGCATCGTCGCGGTGGGGGAAGACAGTACTCCCGCCCTCAATAAGGGTCGGAGCTGCACCACCAGATTTTCATCGGTTTTAAAGTTCGAATCCGACCGTGTGAATTCTGTGGGTTGTTTTATCCTTCCCTACAAACCCCTCTACTACCCTTTACCCATCGTCATCCATCCATCTCCTCAGTCGCCCTTTTTTCTTAGTCGTCCTACGTCACAAATGGTGCAGTTGTTTTAACACATGATCTTTCCATTAAATTAAATGATACACAGAACTCACCCAAATGTAAAAACTTGAGTAGGATGATGACCAAGAGTGGTCTCCATTAGATGTAGGGTTGACTTTTTAAAAATACTTGACGAAGTTAAACTTCGTACGGTTGGACGAAGAGAGAGTTATAAATTCAAGTAATCTTATAATAAATTAAAATACGTATTTTAATCCATATATGTCAAAACAGATCAAAATCAGATTAAAAATTGATGATGAAGTCAGGTCTTGTCAGTGCAATTACCTAGTCTAGCGATTAATTTTCAAAGGATAAATTTAATGATATTTATATGTTCAGAAAAAGATCATAATGAAAATATTATTAGAGGTATATATTTTTTGTAAGAAGAAAACAATTGTAGAATTTGAAAGAATTGAATTTTGCAAAGCTATTAACTATAGGTGAATTCAGGGTTAAAATGGTGACACAATTTAACAAAAATTATATGTCAGATAATAGATAGATAAAGTTTATTTAATATCCATCTTGAAATCTAATCTTCTAAAATCACCCAATTTATGATGTCCAGTCAAAGTTAAGAAATTGATTGAGCAATTGATATGAGAATTGGGTAGCCAAATTATGTATGGAAAGGTCAAAAACATAAAAGGACATGAAATTTGGAAATTTCAGTACCAAAAAAAATTCCATTTACCTTTTATTTTTTCCTCCCTCTATTGCATGCTCCTGATTCATTATCACTCACTCATAAGGACATCAAGGCCACATACATAGCAAGTAGATTGGTTTTTGGAGAATCTCATTTTTCTGGACCTCACGTATTGTCTATGTCGGGCAGCCAGTGGATGTGGTGATGGGGTAGCTCTTGCCTGATTCGGTGCTCCAAGAAAGCCAAGGTAAAGGCCCATCTGATCAATGGTCGGGAGGTCTCTCCAACCCTTTGAATCCATTTTTGAAACTTGATTTGTGCATCTTTTGGTCATTGGATGTGGCAGCGGAAGACCTTTACGAATTGGGAGCTCCAAGAGTGCCGTGATAACTCTCTAATGGCTTGGGACAATGAGCGAAGGGTCAAAGGTGAATCAAAGGCACCATGGTTCATGCCAACATAGAGAAAACAACTCAGAGGAGCAAATCGCCGTTACAAGGTGGTGTTCATAGCCTCTTACACCTGAAATTTCAAAATCAGGGTGATTTAGGTACTGTCGCTTCCTTTGGATTATTACTGTACTTGATTTCTCCTAAATAATAATTTGGATATATATTAATTTCATTTACGATAAATTTTGGATTGAGACTCGTTAGAACAGCCTCTTTAACGCATTTCGTCGATTAAGTCATGTTCAAATTTCAGCCAATCTTCTCTCATTATCTTTGGTTTTTATATTCTAAAAAAGTCTATAAATCCCCAATTATATTTATAGAATCTATACTCTACTAATATAATGTACCCCATAATCATGTTAATAAATATAATCAATCTTTTAATCCATCTTTTTATTCTTTATTATCTTGTGCTATCCTCTCTTTATATTATTTCCTAAAGTCTCCTAAAAAATAAAGATCTCTTTACTCTTGGTCTCTCCTGATCTTAAACTCCTATTATATATAATTTTCTTTCACTACATTTATATATATAGTTGACTAATAAATCTCTTCAAACTATCAGTATGATTCTTATCCCTTTTTCTCACCATCTTTACTCTAATATTCTATTAGAACTAAAATACCCCTAGTTATTTTCAAATTAAAGCTTAATGTTCCTCTAATGACTATATCTATCTATCCTATCATACATATAACCATAATATCAATTAAATACTTATCATAATAAAGCATAATACGCCTTAATGCTCTTAAATCATAATAGAAAATATAAAAACACCTTTTCCAGGACCTATCCTGATAAATTGTTTCCTTTTAATATATTTCATCACCCTAGATATTCACTTCCTCTGATATCTGTGAAAACATAATAATCCAAATAATGATATAAATAATATCTATCTCATAGATATTTTACATCTAGGATTCTCCAAATCTCCCTAACTGTATTTATAATTACATATTTATATATATCATCATAATTTCTACCTCAATCGAAATAGCTCTCCCCCTTGTACTTATTACCAATAACCTTACCTTTCACTATTTTCTTTTTCTATCACTTTATCCCTTCTTTCACTATATACATTTTTTCTCTTGTTATCCTTATTACCACATTTTTCTCCTTAATTGTAACTAAAGCATTAGCTGTACATCTAAAGGCTAGCTCCTGTGGAGATGGCCTCACGACCACTATATTATATTTCACTGAGTATATAATTACATATTTTATTTGAGCTCAGCAATTCATGTTTTTACAACAATAAAATAAACACCCTAATTTGCCTTTGTCAAAAAGTCATGAAGACATGTCACATATGATAGAAATATATTTGGCATTGAAAACAGTCACACATTCAATGTCTCACTTAGAATCCATTAATATCAATTATATTCATTATGATTATGTAATGCATATAACGAAGCCCAGTGAAATGTATATTAATAAGTTAAATATTTTTTGACCTTAACCTTGTGATTTGTTACTTTTTGTGTATTTGTAAAGATTGATATTCGATAATCAATACCTGAATAAGATATTAAAAGCTTACATACATGTGAGCACCTTTATTGGTTAATTCAACTATCCCATTATGCCTTCATCCCACATGTAACATATCTCTTACTACCACTTATAAATAAAATATGATGATCTTGGTGCTGAAAGAGGCATAATAGGCACCGCTCCCAACTTGGTGAAGATGTCAGCAAGCGGGTCTTGAAAAGACACTTGTGGTGTTGTAATAAACCCTTCAAATGCTTTATCATGTAGGAATTTACATTTTATCTGAATGTGCTTCATGTGTCATTAGAATCCAAGAATTTAAGACATGATCAGGGTTTTTGAGATATATAGGTATGGGCATTTGAGACGTACCAATCATGTATTGTAGAAGGTATCAATGCCAAACTATTTGGCAGGTCGTGACAGTTGGGGCGCAATACTGAACTTATGCACTAAGTCGGGAACTATATTGTCACCAACGTATGCATAATAGCCCATGGTTTTTTATGTCCTCCTTTGCCCCAACCAAATCTAATGTCAGAATAACCATTAACTCAAAGATGATACTTTCATCGACAGAGGATCCCATGTAGGGGCTCTTTTAATATTAAAATGCCATATGACACCTTCCCAATGCACCTCAGGAGTTCCTGCATGAACAGGTAATGAGCACAAAGAATATATAATGATATTTGGGTGACTGACCCTTAAATATATCAGTCCTATAAATTGACGTCAATATTAGTAGAGTTCTTTTTATATCTTTGAATCAGTATCCCACAACCTCATACAAGCCTTTATTAGCGAATGGTGAAGTACAAATCTGGAGCATTTTTAGTCAGCATGATAAGTCTGACTTATCATATAACGTTTATAATAAATTTAATAAATTATTATAAAAAGAATTAGGTACATTGGTGGAGAATGACAGAAAGGGAGGAACTTTATTTCAGACTTTTTAAATAAAAGGAATAACATAAATCAGTTTATTATTTGAATTCTTGTAAGATTTTAAAATTTATAGGGAAATCGATAGAAAAAATGTGAAGTAAATATTTATGTTTAATAATACTATTCTAGGAATTATTTTCTAATTTTTTAAATCTTTTTTTACGTCAAATGCATTAATTGACTCTGTGGTGGTTGGGAATGTTGGTGCATATGATGCCAACCTTGACTAGGTGTGGCTACTAGGGGTTCCCACTTCGGTTTTACATTACCATTAAATGAAGTTTTTTTCCTTTCAAATTATAATTTGTCACTTTAAAAAAAATTATTAGTCAGGCTTGGCTCGGTCAGGCCATGCCCTTAAGTCCTTCGATTGGTCATAAAAAGTTATTGAATTCCCTTTTTTTTCAAGATTTCCTCTGATTTAATGACTATATTTTTACCCGAACAAACCTTCTCCAAAGATGTTTACCAGAGCACATGACTTACACACAATCTGATGAACATACAAAGGAAGGTAAACCTTTTTGAAGTTTATAAATGCAATAATCTCCAAGTTTTAAATGCCAAAAAGAGTAGAACAAGTATAATTAGATAATATATAATGAGGTTGACTTATGTAGTGTCTAGCACCAGCTCATTGATGTTACATTAATTCTTATGCCCAGAAATAATCCTCCATCAGGTACATAGACCTTAAAAATATAATGAAAAGTGAGATGGGACATTATTATGGGTTTAGGTGATGGCATTACTGGATAAAAAGTTGATGGGAAAGCCAGGGATCTAAAATACCACAGGTAATGGAAGAAGACATGGTTTGGTAATATCTTGCATCTAACATGACAAAATATACATCCATAATTGTAACAGGTAGATAGGTAGAGAAAAGTGTGTGAAAAGAATAAATCTAGGGTGTTGCATTCATATGTCTAGATGCTCCTGAGTTGATAATCAATGATAACTTGTAAGAAAGAAAGATATGTATACCTGAAGTGGAGACAATTTTGGTCAAATACAAATCTTGGTTCCATGGTTCATACTCAATGGGGATAAAGGCCCACCAGAATCATATGATGATTAGAAGTAGGGGGCATAGCTGAACAAGACAGTTGTGAGTGTTGAATAGATTCTTAATTGTGTGCAATTGGGTTTTCTAAATTCCTACCAATATTTTTTGGAGGGATGCCCATTTTTCATGGAGGATGTGTCACCTTATCTTTAGCTTGGTTCTTTCAATGACTGTTGCAACATGCCCCAGGGGGGTTAGAACCTTGGCCTCCATCTTGACATCATGAACCATACCATATCTAGACAAATGATTATATTAATATAGATGAATGCCAGTATCTGATAGAGGTTGAAGTACTAAAGTAAGAACCAGTACTAACTTGATGAGTGGCAAGGAATATTTAATATAATACAGAAAACTTGGACAGCATAAAGTAACTGACCATGAATCTAAGATGTTATTGAGGGTCTCAGGCTGCTGAGATAAATGGCTTCCATGAGCTCCTGGTTATATTTATTTCAAGGGTTTTGATAATTCAGTTGTGGCATGATAACAATATAATTATCATAAAAGGGTTATGAGGTGACCAAAGTGATCCTACTGTGACACATTAGATTTTTTACATTCAAACATGGACTTTAAGATCTCCATTAGGTGGCTAATGTTGGTCTTGTTAACATACATGGTCTCCAAGGTGCCCCATAACTCAAGTGTATTCTGCATCAGTGTACATGGTTGGACAACAAAGGAAATAGTTCTATCTCGCATCCACATCTGAACATGAGAGCTGATATGAGTCAATGATGAATAATTTGTATCAGACCTGACAGGAAAAGGTGTTGCAAGATGATGAAAAGGGTTGCGTATTCTGAAGAACTCCTCAAATTCTGAAGCATGTGAGATGTAGGTGTGCTGTTGAAGGTGCTCAATCATTAATTGAGCCAGTCAATGACAGATTCATGACTAGTCGACGACACTTTCATTTGCAAGGCATACACAGCCTTCAGAAATGAAGGCATCAGTGGAAACAAAAATGGTGAGATGTTACAGCCATAAGCTTTAGAACTAGGGCATGAGTGGAAGCTTTGAAAAGGTGGAACCTGTAAGTGCATGTAAAATATACAGAGCACATTTTGCTCTTTTGGGAGATGAGAAATTGAGTGGAAGAACGGTTGTGGAGGCTATGCAGTGAGAGATAGGTTAGAACTGGCAAATCATCAATTCAACATTTTCAAAATTTACCACATAATTATCTTCAGACCATAGAGCATCGGTAAACAAAGCCTAAAACAATGAAGGGCTCTTTGAATTCAGCGAACCGAGTTACTGGTTAGTGTGTCAATGAACAGAGTGAGAAGTATGAATGGCCTACAAAAATTTTCAGAAGTAGATATTTGTGGCATGCTACACGAGCATGATATGTATCTTTCTCAAGATAAAAATTAATTTAAGTGGTTCAAATTGGCTAAAAAAACACAATAAAATTTAAATTAAAACAAAATAAAATAACTCCACCTACCATTATTCTAAATTTAGGACTCTTGAGGTTTAATGAAGACTGAAATACCTTGAATGCCCAACTTCTATTTGTTATCTATTGTATTGTTTCACATAACTTTTCCTTACAGATACTGCATACTAATATCTCAAATTGAAAGAAACTTCCTTTATATATGCGTTGCTAATCTGTAGAAAATGTCAAAATTTTGAAGTCAAAGTAAAATATCAAACATTAAAATATAAGATCAGTGAATAACTATTAATACAGTTACAAAATTGAATATTTCATCATATATCAATCCTGTTTTAAGTTCTAATGATTAGAAAGTAACCTGATCTATCAACAACAAAAACATTTAATTTCTTATTTTTTAAGACTTCTCAAATTTCTTCTTATCCCCATCTATCAACAAATATGTCTCTGCAAATAAGTTAACGGAACATAGTATTGGATTGTAAAAATATTCTAGGGGTTATAATTTTATTTTGCGTAAAAAATATGTATTTTATAAGTCAAACAAATGTTCTAAATTTAATTCATAAATTAAAAGTTAAACTCAAATCAAAACAAATAATTTTTAATAAATCAAATTTATTTGGGTTTATATAGTTAAGTAAGAAACCATTGTGTTTGGAACAAAACGTAATCAGTAGAAATTGATATTTACAACAGCTTCATAAATAAAATGTAAATATCAATTTCTAGTGATTAAAATGTACCTACTATTTTTTCAGAAATGAAATAAACACATAGTACATACATAATTCTATATTACCACCTTTTTTCTAATATGCATACTTTTAACTGTAAAAAACAGTTATGAGACTTTAATAACATGATTTGTTTGAAGTTAAGGTGTTTTTATCTTGTAGTTTCTTTAAGTTTTTGATGGAGGACCATCGTGATGACGGCACGAAGGGATGCCTGCAACCACGACGAGCGGCTCGAGTCGACGCGCGCCAACCGGGGTTCAAGTACCCCGCGTAAGTACTTCCTTATCATATGTTTATTTCTTGTTCGTTTGTGTTTATGGATTTTATGGACTGGGCCAATGTTGGGCCCCGTCCTTCGTCTTTCCTTTTTGTCTCATTTGTATTTCAAATTTGTAATGAGAGGTCGAACCATGTCCTGCGATGGTTCGTCCTCTCCCCACGTTCACTTGGCACCCATCCTCACTATATAAGGGGATGTCATGCCCAAGGAACTCTTTGGAGTCATTTTGTTGAAGAAAATCACAATTGTGTCTCCCCTACCATAGGAAGTAGAGTAGGAGACTTGGCTAGTCTTAACCATGTCGAGATCACTCCGTGGTTTAGAGCCCACGTCCTCTCGTCGAGATCACTCCGAGAGAACGTGTTCTACCGTGTCGTCGAGATTACTCCGGCCCGGATAAAGATTCAAGAAGTCGTCTGCGCCTGGCCAAGAAAGCTCCATCGTCGAGATCACTCCGGAGGAGCCCGAAGGTCCAGGACGCCGTTGACCCGCGCTGCATCGAGGATCCCCCTCGGTGCCACCACACAGCATCTCCAAGAATCTGCTAGACTCTCGTTCTTGGCGATCTCTTGGAGCGGTTGCAAATCAAGAACCCCTGTCGGGCTCAAGGTTCGCCCATCACCATCGTCCCTTCTCTTCCCCCGCCTTCCACCCTTCCTTTCGTTGCCCCCACCGCCCTCGCCGTCTCTTCTCCCTCGTTTCTTGAACCCTCCGTTCACCATTCCCTCACCCCTTCATTTCTTGATTCATACCCTCGCATAAGCACGTCCACGCCCACCCCTTTTCTTGATCTGCTGCCCACGTTTTCCCCCTCCCTCCCCCTCATCCTCCTACTCCACCACTTCGTGATCCTTAATTCCACGCCTGCACCCCTCTTCCATCACCCTTCTTGCTCTATCGCTTGTCCCCCCACCCCCCTCGGTCTTTCCTTCTCCATTGTTTCTTGACCTGTACCCCGCGCCCATATCCACTTCTTCACGCCCTCTTGTTCTGCCGCCCGTCCCTCTTCCTTCTCCGTTCTTGATTTCTACCATCATCCCCGCCCACCTGTCCCTCGCCATTTCTAGCCTCACCGCCCCCTCTCCCTTCACGTTACTCCCCGCCGTTTCTTCCCCACTCTTGTGCGGCCAAAATCTGCATCTCCGCCCGTGCGAGACTGCGCCTTTGCGAGCCGCCCCCGCGGGACGGTGGCCCGCGCCCGCCTTGGGCGCCCTTCCTCTCCGCGCGCCCGCCCCTCCAGTTGGTCTGCCCACGCACGCTGCGCCTCTGGCCACTAGCGCGCGCTCCGCGGTCGTCGGCTCGTGCGCCCTGCGTCCCTCGATCACTCGGCCCAGCGTGCTTAACTGTCGCCTCCGACGACTGGTCCATCTCCTTGACGATGACCCGGGAAGATCTTGACGCCGTGGACTAGCTATAAACAGGTATCTTCTCGTCTTCCCTCCATCTTTTCCGGTATTATTATCTCGTGCAGTCTCGTCGTCCGCTATCACGTCCGCTGCCGAGGTTTCTCAATCTAATTCTCGGATAGGATAGCCACCATTATCGAGTATAGGATTTCTTGTGGTGGAAGGTAACCCCTGTCTTAGACGCCGAACATTCCAGGACCGTTAGAGGTCTCTCGCTACGTAGTCATCTAGCAATCTCGCCGGTCATTGGGAGTTTGATCCGAGGATCACTCTCCACTCTCTGATCGACGTGGCTTGCACCATTATCCGTTGAATCTTCTACTGCTCATTCGTTATTCTTCGTCCATTGATTTGCATATCACGACATCGCATCTTACTTCTGTGTTGTATTACGAGCCGACCGATCCCGGCAGGTCGTATTATATCAGTTTTCTAATTCCATAGGTGGATTAAATAAGAAATTTGGAGGCAACATACATTAAAGGACAAATCCATAATAGTATGCACACTAGAGTAGTAGATGTTGGGTTCTTTGCCTTGGTTCAATTATGGAAAACATGTTTTTCCATGGATGCGGAAGCGATTTCAATTCTAAATGAATCTTTAAACAAATACATCAGATGTAACTTATGGAGAACTTGTCTACCCTTGATCTGCTCACTTTGAAATCGTTCCATAGTGTACATGTGCCCGACATGTAGAAGTATCCACTTGATCATATTGCTTTTCGATTGTCACTTATTCTCCTTCAAAATCTGAAAGATCTTTTCACCATGAAGACACTCTCCTTGGTTGAGTGGAGAAGACATCAGAGTACAGAAAAGGAGGGATCTTAATTCTGGCTGGCCTGGATGCTTGAAATGAGTCACCCTTCCCCTATTTATATTTTAATTAACTTTTATAAAACTCCCATTGAGTAAAATATATTCACCAATGTCTCTATGATCAGATGCATGAGACCCTCTAGGCCATTGTATCATTCTAGAGAGTAACTTTAGTCGCCCTATAATAGTTACTGAACAACCATATTAATTAACTATATCAACATAGAGATTAGTTAACTAAGGATTGATTTAACCCAATCGATAGGTTGAATCGATTCTAAGTTCACAACCCGTGGGGTGCCAACCTACACCTCGTGCTCTAGAAGATACCGAGTAGTATTTAAACTCTCTCATGGAACCTCTACTTTCATTGGTTACCATATATGTCTAATCCATCATCCGCGCAAAACTCTCAAATGACTTAGGGCATAATTGATCATTCAACCCGAACCCATCATTCGATTATTATTGATGCGTAACTAGGATCATTAGATAACACCTTCTCCAATATCTTCACTACCCTAGCCAGGGTTTTTTTGCATCATCTTCCTTAAGTCAACTTCGTCTTATACAATCGGTGGATGATCTTGTCTGGACCACTCGATCATCTCCGTGAGCTTCTCACTATGTCCAAGCTATGTCTTGCTTCAATCCCACGATTAAAGACTCGTAAGTTGTAGTAAAAAAGTAGTCCTCCATCCACAAGATGTCGTTCATGTCTTAGGTCCATGGATCAGTTATACGACTGTGACATTAATCAAACTGATTGACGTATAGGTATATTTAATTGTGGGATTCTAACTACTACTTCAAATACAGTATCAGGAAGCACAAAAAATACACCTATAACTCCTGGCTCTCTTTAGGGGAAAATAAGAATCCTCATTCCCCCCTTGCCGGGGTAAAACATATATTAAAAAAACAAAACCATGAACATGTCATTTTTTACAATGAATCGCATCAACCTCCGAACGATTAAAACAAGAGGAGGCTATCGCTATGCGCTCCAAGTGATTAATAAATGCGGAGTTATTAATTAGGTTTTGGTTCACCCGACCAAGTGCAGCAAGTGCTTGCCAAAAAGCTTTTATAACCAATCGTGTAGGGGATTTTGGTTTGTTATTAGGAATTTTAGATTTTTATTGGATAACGGGAAGTTTCAAATTTTGTGATTTGTTTGAAATATTTAATAAGCTCAATCATCAGGAAAATTCTTTATTTCCAACTCTGTGTGCCTTTCTATTATTCCTTGGTGCAATTGCTAAATCCGCACAATTCCCTCTTCATGTATGGTTACCCGATGCTATGGAGGGTCCTACTCCCATTTCCGCTCTTATACATGATGCTAGACTTCTTCCTCTTTTTTAGGCATACCTTATATAATGAATATTATTTCATGCATAGGTGTAATAACACTACTATTAGGAGCAACTTTGGCTCTTGCTCAAAGAGATATTGAAAGAAGTTTAGCCTATTCTACAATGTCTCAATTGGGTTATATTATGTTAGCCCTAGGACTAGGATCTTATAGAGCTGCTTTATTTCATTTGATCACTCATGCGTATTCTAAAGCATTATTATTTTTGGGCTCTGGATCTATTATTCATTCAATGGAGCCTCTTGTTGGATATTCACCTGAAAAAAGCCAGAATATGGTTCTTATGGGTGGTTCAACAAGATATATTCCAATTACAAGAACTACATTTTTATTAGGTACACTTTCTCTTTGTGGTGTTCCACCTCTGGCTTGTTTTTGGTCTAAAGATGAAATTCTTAGTGAAACTTGGCTAAATTCACCCAATTTCTCAGTAATAGCTTATTTTACAGCAGGACTTACAGCCTTTTATATGTTTCGGGTCTACTTACTTACCTTTGAGGGGAATTTGCATGTTCATTTTCAAAATTATAGTGGAACTCAAAATACTTCAGCCTATTTGATATCCTATGGGGAAAAGCAGAACCTAAATCAGTAAATCTCCTTTTCTCAAAAATCAAGACTTATAATGAAAATAAAAATATTTTGTTTTTTCCTAAAACTACAGATCTGAATGTAATAAATCAAAAAAGATACTTTACTACTTTTTTTCAAAAAAAGTAATTCTATGTATCCTCATGAAGCCGATAATACTATGTTATTTCGTTTGCTTATATTGGTACTATTTACTTTGCTTATATTGGTGAATCAGAAACAGACTTGAATTTATTATCCAAATGGTTAGCTCCATCACAAAATCTTTTACATCCAAATTCAGAAGAGTCCATCGATTTATATGATTTTTTTACAAATGCAATTTTTTCAGTAGGCATAGCTTTTGGAGGAATATCTTTAGCATCCCTTTTTTACGGATCTCCTTATTCACCTTTGCAAAATTTAGAATTAATGAATTCATTTCTAAAAATAGCCACTAAAACAAAAAGACTCTCTTTGGAAAACAATGCCAATGCTGTATACAATTGGTCCTATAATCGCAGTTATATCGATTTATTCTATACAAACATAGTCATTCACAATGTCAGAAAATTAGTTAAATTCACTTATTTTTGGGATGGATACATAATTGATGGCATTATAAACGGTGTTGGAGTTGTGAGTTTCTTTAGAGCTGAAGCAATCAAATATTTATTAGGAGCAGGGCGAATCTCATTCTATCTCTTTTTCTCTCTATCTTCTATATTAATATTAATTTCTGTCTTCTTTTTGAGTTTATAACCTAATTTTTTTTTTATAAAAAGACACTATATATATATATAGATAAACTACTATTTATATATATGTGCTACTATTTCTTGCCTATCTAAATCTACAAAAAAACTCAAAATTTTTTCTTTGCACTTCGCAATTTAATTTAATAACATATTACAGAAATGAACTAAAATAAAAAAATCACTTTCAGGTTCAGCAATTTGAGTTAACTTTCGATAATAAAATGAGGTTTGTAAAAATAAAAATTCAAATGAATCTTGGCATTAACTTAACGAGTTTTTGGTTCCTGAATATCCAACTGACCAATTAAATTCTTATAACATATTATATTTGTCTTTGACAAATACGCCACCAACCGTTGACATTTTCCCGGGATTATTCGTAAACCCTCTGAGATGAATTTTTTTTATGCAACTCCAAATGGGAAGTAAGTCTTTGTATCTTATTGGTGAAACTGACTACTTGAAATTAGACAAACCCTTTGTTTTATTCTTTTTATTCTTTTTCTTCTTGTTCTTGTGAAATAATTGAGATAACTGAATTTTTTACCATAAAAAAAGAGTTTTCCATTTTTTCTTATTTTACTGATCAGAAAAAATAATGTCAGTCATTTTCTGGTAGATACAAAAAGGTTTCCTCTTACTCTTATATATACGATTTTTCTATCCAAATCAAAATAATAAATAAAAAAATCAATCAAACAAATTTGATTGAATCCCACGATTAAATATACCTATAAATCAAATACACCTATAACTCCGACTTCCTTCTCTTTGGTGGAGTTATAGGTGTATTTGAGTTATAGGTGTATTTGATTTATAGGTCTATTTAATTTATAGGTATATTTGATTTATAGGTGTCTTTGATTTTATAGGTGTATTTTTTGCCCGTAGATCTAAAATTCAAAGTTATTTCAGAACCTGACCGGTCCATGAACAAAAAAAAGTCAAACTAGTAAGAGTAGTCATTCTTCGAAAGGCACCACCTTAAGTTATTACATTATTCTTCTTAGCTCCATCGCGTCTTCATCTTAATCTTCACACTCGTCACGCCTTTTGCTCATCTCTTCGCTCGCTCACTCACGCCGTCGGAACCTTCATCGTTGATTCATCATTTTATTTATGTGAAAAAAAACATAACCTTTCATTCTTCTTCATCTCCGACTTCCGCTCACTCGCACCTAAGCTCCCATTCTCGCGCCTCAGAACCCTAATAATTTTGCTCTTGAAAGTTATCCTTCGGATAACTCGACTTCGTAACCTTTGGTTTAGTAACGTTATCCAAAGGATAAGCTCGGCACAGGAGTATAAGCACTGGTCCCCTTCAGTCTGCGTGTGTGTGCCTGCTGTTACCTACCGCAGGACCTCCGTCCCCGGAGCGAAGAAAGAGGTTTTTCTTTTAATCAGAACAAAGGTTATCTTCCGATAAAGTTACCCTCTCCTGGCCCAGTAGTTCCGCAACTACCACCGTGGTTGTTGCGGGGATCCTCCATTCCAAAGGGTAACGGGGCCAGCCGTTAGGTCCAAAGTTGTATGCCACTACTGCGGTGCCGATAGATTCACTACTTCAGCGCCATTATTTGACATTTCATGCTTCGCATCTATTTCTCTTATATCGCTCCACATCGAGAACAGGGATGTGTACCTCCAGCAACAACAAGAATGGAACCATAGGCTCCTATGCTGGGAGTTGGGTATAGGTCTAACCACCTAAACTCCCCGTTTCTGGCATGCTATAGTTCTTATAGTCTCTCGACGACGGGAATGGGAGATTACAGGTAAGCCAGATGCTTCACGAACCACTGTTTCGTTGCACTTAAATCACCCTTGTAAAGAGGCGCACTCTTATACCATTGATGTCCAATAGCTTTTATAGTAATGGCTGGATCTACTACTACCTCGTCCATGGAGTATAAAAGAGAAAATGATGGTATAGCAATGAACATCGGGATGATACTTGGAAATATGGTCCGGATAATCTCGATAGTAGTCCCATGAACAATCCTTTGCAGGATTGGGTTAGTTTACTCGTGGAAATGCCATAACGCGTGAACCAACATCCGTGATACAGAAACCAAAATAATAGTGAGGAAGAAAAAGATATCGTGATGTAAGGAATTTATTCCTTGCATAATAGGTGTTTCTGCATCTTGAGATCCTAATTGCCATGGTTCCGCTACATCACAAGGAGAGATTGTTAGGAAGATCTTTTCTAGAACTAGATCAATCATTTGGTTCATTCTCTTTCTTCTCTGCTCCCATAAAAATAGAGAGTAACAATTGGTAATGGAATTCACAATATAGTGATGATTGGTAAGCTTCTCTGCATATTGAAATGTGTCTTTCATCACCAATTCCTCGTATTATTTTTGATTGCAGATCCCCGTGACAGTGCTTTCAGGATTCATACCAAATCTACCATAGAACGAGTTCATTAGTATTTTATAAATATATGTCATTGGTACATCACCTCTTTTCTTAGCTTCAACTCTGCTTTTATATAGGTCTGAGATGATAACTTCAAAAGGACTAGGTTTTTTCTCAAACAAATAGCCCCTAAGAGGAATTATCTCGTAACCTAAATTACGTGCAAACTTCAACTCTTCACTATAAAAGACTCCAATGAATCTACCTGTAGGAAAGATTAAAGTACCAAACTTGTCCTTATATGGCAAGAATGGATGTTCTATAGTACTTGGACATACAACATAGGCTTCAACAAATCCAAATAAGTTCTCCAAATCAGTATCTTCCAAATTATTATGCCAGACAGGGACCCTGAAGGCATCGGATAGGATTTCATAATATAAGGATAGAGAGAGTTCACATCGTAGTAGTAAAGATTTTCATCATATGGTTTATATACATCGACATGCCCTCCATAATAGCCTCGCCTAATAAAGGTGTCTTGGTTTCTAGTAGGTATATTGATATGAAATATTTTATCATCAAAATATCTCTTACGAAAGATTTTAAGGGAAAGGGCTGAGACTGTCATCACATCCTCGATATCAATCTCATAATTAGACCAATAAATATCTTGAGCCTTTTCCATCACACCTCCAAAGACAAGAATATCCTGACGAAGATAGTTAACTAAAACGGATGTGGGATATTCTTGGCACTAAAACAAGAATGTGGGATAGAACCTTTGGAGCTTAATTCAGGGCATAGAGTTTTAGACAATGATTCAAGAGTGCTAGGAAGCAATGTATAAGAATCTCTAAAACGGATTAATAAATTATTGCCAACATAAATTTTCAACTCGTACAGTCTATGATTCCTCATCAAGGTTTTTATTTTATACTTATCACCACGATCCGTATTATACTTCAAATGCCATCAAATCTTGAAAAATTGTGAAAATAAACAGTGCAAAATTCCCTATTTGATTTTACATATTCTTCCAAATTATAGATAGAATCAGATAACATTTTCTCACTCCTTTCTTCAAACTTGGGATAGAAAAATATGTGATCCTCACTAAAGAATGTATTAATCGAATAGTAAGGGATGGAAGTTAGATCATCACCAGGATTCACCACTAAGTAACCAGCCGCATAAGGGACATGAATTTCATTTAACATTACAGTCTCTATATCGACAACAACGAAAGGCCTACATTTCTGTTTATATTTGGCTTTAAGTGCGTTTATCTGATATGATATACGACAATTTTTATAGTTAAATGATTTAACATCAGGTAGATTAGCATTTCTAATATCAGAATACATAACTTTGATAATATCTGCAATCATATTATCATATAAAGTAATAATAGGAAAAAAGTCTGATTTAAGATAATCGGTTTCATCAAATTCATAATATATATTTATGAAGATACCTTTGATCACAACATCCTGCTATTTTTCACCGTGTAACCTCACAAATTGTTCAACATTAAAATAGATCATTTGTTTGGGTATTTTATTACCTAAAGTATCATACAATGGAATAGCCTTCCCTAAAGTACATATGATATCATTAATATTAGGTAATTTCATGGTATAACCCATAGTAAATTTGACGTACTTCGACTTAATATTATAAGCATACTGCTCTACAAGAGTAGAAATCCATATGTAAGCACTTCAAAATCAGTAATTCTAGGGTAGGGTTCTATGAAGTGCATATATCTTACCAGGAAAGCTATTCTTCCATCTTGAAGTCCCAATAGAATTTAGTAATCGTTCCCAGTAATCATAATTATGGATAGACGAATACGCCCTTATAAAATTATTTCTATTTTGATTTAATGTCATGCACTTTCTCTGCAACTTCAAGTCAATCAACTCATTTCTCAGTCCTATTCCTTTGAATGAATCTCCCTTGCAAAACACCGTTCTAAAAATATTGTGAATGCTTTCTCTCGAACAGTTAATAACTCCGCATTCATTACTCGCTCGGAGCGCATAGCGATAGCGTCCTCTTATTTTAATCGCTCAGACGTTGATGTGATTCATTGTAAAAAATGACATGTTCATGGTTTTGTTTTTTTAATTTTTGTTTTACCCCGGCAAGTGGGGAATGAGGATTCTTTTTTTCCCCTAAAGAGAGCCAGGATTTACTTCATAACCTCTTTCAATGACTTCTTTTTATGGATAACCCTCCTGCTCGTAAACGCGTGCCTATCGTCTCCTCTGTCTTCAAACTAACCAGGTGAGAACTCATTGATATCAGCTTGTCATTGTCACGAATTTCATATGCCGCAAGCTGAGACCGTCGACTTTGCTTTGTGGTTAATAACCCACTCACTCGCCCCTTCGGAACCTTAAGATGAGTGACTTGGGGAATAAAAAAATAGGATGGGAGTAGTCATAATCATCAATTGTCATGACCTCCGGATGAGGTGAGTATTGCCTTCTTCCATTTCTTCGTAACCTCAGAACTTCTTCTAATCCGTTTCATATTCGCTCGTCCGCTCACTCTCGCCTGAAGTCGTGCCTTCAGATAACCTCTTCATGACCTCAGAACGTTTAGGTATAATACCATTCAGGGATTCATAAGGATCAATTTAGTGAAATCTTTCTCCAAAGAGCGCTCACTATCTCTCCTTAGTGCCTCTAGAGTAATAACTACAAGATAAGATATTCTTATCGTTTAAGTAGGATAAGGTAGTGCTATTCTATGGGATAATTTGATCTTCATCTCGATTATCCATCGAATATGAATATTTAGAATTCATGTTTAAACACTAGTGATATCTGTATTATGATCTCACCATAATTCACTATACCATTGCAGATATTCATGAACTTCATAATACACATCACACTAGAATAATAATTAACGTTATATTTTATTAAATTAAATGAACTTAAAAAAACATGATGGTGTGATTGCCACATAATGCCCATGAATCTCCCACTTGGACTAAAGAGAATCACCATTATTCAACAATCCCAGTATTTGACAATGACGCTAAAAAACTTCATGAGCAAAATTGATCTGAGTTGGTGGAACCATTTTCATCACAATATCTTCTCGTGCAATGATCTTCCTAATCAAGTGAAATCGCCTCAAAATGTGTTTTGACTTCTGATGAGACCATGGCTCTTTCACTTGTGATATTGCACCATTATTGTCACACAACAACGGAATAGGTTCTGAAATGGAAGGAACGAAGCCAAGTTTTGTGATGAATTCCTTTAACTAGACGGCTTCCTTGGTGGCCTTGGCTATTGCAATGTATTCAGCTTCGGTCATCGAGTCTACATTAGTACTTTGCTTGGAACTCTTCCAAGATAGTGCACCTCCATTCCTTATGAACAATGACTCAAAACTTGAGTTAGTGTAACCGTGGAGCTTCAGATCCTCTCCTCCATGAATCAGAAATAAATTGTTAGTCATTAAGTACTTAAGGGTGCATTTTGCTACTGCCTAGTGTTAGTCTCCTGGATCTTCCTGAAATCTGCTCATAACACATAGACCAAATGGAATGTAAGACCTCAAGGTTTCCATTGAGGAAAGATAATTTTACATCCATTTGTTAGATATCATAGTCATCGTGTGCAGCTATGCAAAGAAGAATTCTGATTGATTTTATCATCGCAACTAGCGAAAATGTTTTATCATAGTCAACTCCTTGTCGTTAACAATAACCTTTCCCACCTAGTATTGCCTTGTACTTGTCAACTTGTCCATCTGCACAAACTTTGTTCTCAAAGATCCACTTACAATTGGTAGGTACTATACCATCACGAGGGTCAACAAGGTACCATAATTGATTTTGGTACATGAATTGGATTTCAAAATCCACCATTTCTTGCCATCTTTGAGAGTCAAAATCTCAAACTGCTTCATCTAATGTCATTGGATCATCATCCTTAAGATGTGGTGTCTCGACTTCACCTGATGCAATATGTCCAACATAGGAATCAGGTTGTCTTGCTACTCATCCTGACTTACATGGCTCTAGTTCATTTTCCTAAACATGTTCATGAGTTGAGCGCTCATCTGATGTGATGGAGGACCATCCTGGAGACGGCGCGCCAGGACGACAGCAGCCACGTCGAGAAGCCCGCGCCGATGCTCACCACCCGGGGTTCAAGTACCCCGCGTAAGAACTCCTATCTTTACTTATGTTCATCTCATGTTTGTTTGTATTTTCGGAGTAGTGGACTGGGCCAATGTTGTTGGGCCTCGTCCTCGTCATTTCCCTTTTACTTTTATAATTATATTTTTGAATTTGTAAGGAGAGGTCGAACCACGTCTTGCGACGGTTCATCCTCTCCCACGTTCTCTTGGCACCCATCCTCCCTATATAAGGGGATGGCATGCCCAAGGAACATTTGGAGTCATTGTTGAAAAGTTTATTCACAATTCGTCTCCCCCCTATCGTAGTTTGTAGCGTAGGGGGTTTGGCTAGCCCCATCCACATCGAGATCACTCCATGGTTAGAGCCCACGTCTCTCTCGTCGAGATCACTCCGAGAGGAACGTGCTTAAACGTGCTGTCAAGATCACTCCGGTATGCTTAAAGAAGTTCAAGAAGTTGACGCCTTCAAAATTTGAGAAGGCCTTCGTCGAGATCACTCCAGAGGTTCTTGGAGGCTTACGACGACGATGACGCGACGCCGACCTGGGAGATCCGCTCCATCGAGAGAGCTCGCCCAGACCGATCAAGAAACCCGTTCTTGACAGGTTCTTGATCTCCACTCTCCTCCATCTCCCATCTCTTCCACCCCTTTCTTGAAACCCCAACCATCCTCGTCCTGGCCTTCCCGTTCGTCCTCCCACGTTCTTGATCCATTTCCCCGCGTTCTTGATCCCTTCTTCCGCGTTCTTGAACCCTTCTTCCACGTTCTTGATCCCTTCTTCCACGTTCTTGAACCCTTCTTCCACGGTCTTGATCCCTTCTTCCATGTTCTTGATCCATTTCCCCACGTTCTTGATCCCTTCCTCCCACGTTCTTGACCCTTTCTCCCCCCCCCCTTCCTCCACATTCTTGAATTCTTGAAATCTTGAAACCTCAACCTTCCGCCCTCACTTTCTTGATCTGTCATCCACCCCTCGTTTTTGAATTCTTGAAATCTTGAATCCTCAACCCTCCGTCCTCTCTTTCTTGATCTACCACTGTTCTTCCCTTCCATTTCTTGGATTCCCGTCACCCCTCCCTTCCCAACCCCTTCTTGGTCGCCCTACCCGGTCAACATCGCCCTTCCGCCCCCCCCCCCCACTAGTCCAATCACTGCCGCCTTCGCCCCTCTCGTTGCCACGCCTCTCCCCGCCGGGACCCCGCATTTGCGTGGGCGTTCACACGCCCGCCCAACGCCCGCACGCGGCGGCCACCTCTGCGCGCTCGCCGGCCTGCACGTGCGCGCACCTCACGCCCCTGCCGGCCGCACGCCCGCCCATTGTGCACCGTCGACCCTGCCCGCCAGAGTCGTCCCGCGTCCGCTGACCACGCCGCTGGGAGTCAGCCGCATCCAGATTGTCATCTCCAACGATTCGTCCGCACCTCGTTATCAGTCGGGATGATTCTCTACACCGTGGACTAAGCGACCCAAAGGTCAGTCTCGTCTTCCCTCCATATTTCCAGCATTATTATCTTCTCCAGTCTCGTCACCTGCTATCGCGTCCTCTGCCCAACTTTCCTCTACACTGAAAGGATAGCCACCATTGTCGAGAGTAGGGAATTCTTGTGGTTGAAAGGATATTCATTTGACTAGGACGCCAAACACTCCAGGGCCATCATACACCCCTCACCGCTTAAGCGTCTAGTTGATTTCGCGGGTCATTGGGAGTTTGATCTTAGGATCATTCTTCTCTCGTTGGCCGGCGTTATCCGTCGATTCCCTAACTGCTCATTCACCATTTTCTCATTACTTGAATTACATCTCACATCATTCGCATCATAATTCCCGTGACGTAATACGAGCCAATCGATCCTGGCCGACATCGTATTCCATCATGATGAGATAGTATTTGTGTCTTGACTTGGATTTTCTTCCAAGGCTACTTTACTTCCACCATCTTCTTTGAGAAGATATTTATTCTCTAGGAAGATGGCCTTTCTTGAAACAAAAATGGTTTGTTTCTTATGTCGCTAAAAGTAGTATCCATGTGTTTCTTCCTGATATCCCATAAATCTACTCAACTCAGTTATGGGTTCCAGCTTTTATGGGTCGTGCCTCTTCACATGAGTAGGACATACCCATACATAAAAATTGGTCTTCTTCCTCTCCATATCTCGTATGATGTGGAAGTCACTAACTTGCTAGGTAATATGTTCAGTATTTGCATAGTTGTTTCAAGCGCACATACCTCGAGGAACACTGGTAATTTTGAGAAGCTCATCAATGATCTTACCATATCGATTAAGGTTCGATTTCTACTTTTTGATACACCATTCATTTGTGGAATAAAATGCAGAAGGCGTGAGTTTACGAGCGGGAGCAAAGGAGAAGCGACAGAGCGAAGTAAACGAAGGTGGTGTGTATGGTGAAGTCATCTGAGTTAGTATACCATTATCCTTCATTTATTGAGTGAACTCTTTACTTAAGTATTCTCCTCCTTGATTTGATTGAGGTATTCTCATACTCTTTCCAGATTATTTCTCCACTTCATTCTTAAATTCCTTGAATTTCTCTATAGATTTGGATTTATACTGCATTAAGTATACCCATCCGTATCAAGAGAAATCATCAGCAAAAGTAATGAAGAAAAACCAACATCTCTGACTCCGAAGTGGCAAGCATCAAATCAGGAGCTTATCCTGATCACACTACTAATATTGTCAAATGTTATCCATTTATGTTGTTGTCTTACGGTACTTTCTAGAGTGAACCTGCCATCCACTTTCTAGAAATGTTTATGGAGGTAAGTAGGCTTTGACATTTTGGATCGTGGACCAGCCGGACCGTATTGAACTGGGACTAGCAGTCTGCCATTTCCTGGGGGACCGACCGGTCGGTCCAGATTCGGTCTAAAGTTCAGATCAAACTATTATTGGTCAATATCTAAGTATTTTTCAGTTTTTTTTCTTAGTTAACCCTACTCCCCAATGCCCCCCCCATCTGCCTGCCCCCTTTTGTCTACCGCCCCATCTATTCTCCCCTCACCCCTCCCCACTCCCCCTCTCGCAGCTGCCCAAACCCACCCCATTAAACGTGTTAATAACCGTCTCCATGAAACTTGCTGCTGTTGCGGCCATCTGCACTGGGAGAGTACCATCCTCGTCATGATCGGAAGAAATCCTTCGAGTTTTGGATTGATCGCGTGCCATGTCCAGATGATTCAAGATTTGGGTTTAATGATGAAGAAGGGAGAAAGACGGGGTTATGCCTAACTAGAGGTAAGAAATAGGAAAAAATTTCAATTGATGCATCAATGCGCCAAAAATCAAGCGAGGCGGAGGGCTCGGATAGATTGAAATTGATCCTTTTTCTCTCATCTCATATCTTATCTTCTTCTTCTTTTCCTCTTTTTTGTTCTTCATTTTACCTTCTTCTTTTTTTCTTCTCTTCTCCTTCTTTTATTCTTCTTATTTTTATCTTCCATTCTTTTCTTCTTCTTTAATTCATTTTATTTTCTTCTTCCTTCCTTTTTATTGTTCTCTTCTTCTCTTATTTATCTTATTTTGATTTTCCTCTTTTAATTGTTCTCATTTTTCTCTTTTATTCTTCTTTTTTTCATCTTTCCTTTTTCTTGTTCTTGTTTTTCCTTTTTCTTGTATACTAAAAGAATCTTTTTTCATGTTCTAGTAGGTTTTTTTTTGGTACTCTTATTTCTTATTATGTTGGTTAATACTCTTGCACTATCTCGCCTTTATAGTTTTTACTTTCCAAGATGTACATTCTAAAGTGCATTGTAATGTCATATTCTTTGAGGAAAATTTCTTGCAAATTTTTCATCTTGATATTGAGTTTGACTTTGACTAGTCAACATGAATGGACTGGGACCAAACAAGGCCAGACCAGAACCGGACTAAACTTCAGATAAGGTTTAGGTCCATGCCAAAAAACTAGGTCAGACCGAGACTGTAAAACCATAGAGGTGAGTAGAGTTCATTTGAAAGTGGATGTGATCTACTATTTTGAGGGAAATAGGGAACAATGTTATTAACTGATTGATACAAAGGTACAAGAATTGGTAGTGTAATATGAGCTATCTCACAAGTAATGCCACGAGGTTCTTTATTTCATAACAATTCTTTCTTTCAGTTCTTTTCCAACATGCCCAAGCCGGTAGTAACATTTCTTTCTTTCACAGTCCCCATAGTGATATCAGCAGCTCTTGTGTCATTCCCCACTCTCAGGTCATCCTCACCTTTGCTCAGCTTTCTTCTACTTTCCCTCACTTGCAAGTCATTGCAGATATGAGAGGCACATCTCGTATCTAGTACCCCTGATGTAGATCTCCACAAGACAAGTATCTATTACATAGATACTTGAAGCATCACCTTGCTTCTTTTTAGGTACTGGTAGTTCCTCTTCAAATGGCCTTTTGTTCTGCAATGGAAGCACATGTCTTTCTCGCCATTGTCCTTGTCGCCTTTTCTCATCTTGTTGGTCCTAGCAACAAAGAGCCTTGGGGTTTGTCTTTCTGAAGGTTGCCCATGGCAGTGGTAAGTGTGTTAAGCAGCTCTAATAGAGTGGTCTAAATTTTGTTCTCGTTGAAGTGAACAATGACCTGCGAAAATGAATCAAGAAAGGATTGAAAAATGAGGTTCATGCTCATCTCGATTGTGAGTTCAACTCCCACCACTGCCTACCTTTCTATCCTCTTAATCATCTTTAGTACACGAATAGAGTCTTTGATATCTCATATCTCTACATCCTACTCTGCTCAGCAATAACTCCATTAAATGAAGTAACATTGTCCTTGGCTCCATATATTCATGTTTCCTCTACAACTCATTGAACATAGAAGCTACAATGTAGCATTGGACCCATAAAGAAATCATCTTTCCACTTTTGATATTATATTATCCCACTTGAGTGGCATCCGATGTAAGCTTTCTCGGGCCATCACTCTCAAGGAAGTAGACTATGTGCTCAGACTTAAGGAAGATCTTTAAGTTTGTGAGCAAGTCAGTAAAGTTTGGTCCAGACTATCAGTTGGCATCCGTTATGTCACGTATTGGCTTGCTCGATGACATCTTTGCATGCACAAGATATGTCTAATAAGTAACTAGTTCAAGCAGATCCTAAGTTCACTAAAATCCATCATTCAATACAGCCCTAAAGTGTATAGAAGTGGAGAAACCAAATATATCCTAGTGGGTATCAAAATGTCAACATGTGTACCATGACCTGGAGTATACACTCACTAATCACAATACACATTATTGAATGCCCATCTCATAGGATTTGCAACTCCTTGCAACCAATCATATTTTGGTCCCCAAGACTCATGCTACCTAGAGTATATGCCCACCAACCACTGAGTTTGGTCTGAGCAATACCATCGTTATTTAACGAAAATAGATTTGCATGTAATACTGAAGAATACCCTCACCAAACTAAATGGTTCCTCTATCTCAACCTTGTGTCAAGAAGAGTTAAAGAAGAAGAGGTGGAGATCCAACCACCACGTAATCGCATGGATAGTTCTACAGGCTGGACATGTGAATGGCTTTAGAATAATCTCAAAGAGAGCAGGTCAGGGGTGAAACAAGTTCCATATAAGGTACATGTGATGTATGCTTTTATAGATCGATTGTGAATCGATTAACATACTTATGCATCATGGAAGCCATGTTTTCCATGGTTGAACCAAGGCATAGAACCCAACAAGTGTCCACATGAAGAAGTTAGGATTCAAGATCCAACTACTAATATTGATTAGGCCCGTAGCTGAGTCAAGTGGTGCCACTTTTTGAGAATATGAGGCAAACTCTTGTGTCAAAGCTCATTTCAGATCACAATGAATGAAGCTTGATATGGAGAGCATACTGATGTATCCTTGCAATTCACTCACAGGTATTGAAGACACTATGTGATAATAACCACTTCCCATGAGTCACATGGTTCTGAATTTTTTGAGGATATTAAATTAGAAGAGCTCATTTTCTCACTAATAAGCTACGTTTCTAGTCATCACCCAAGAAATGGATTTCTCAACCAAAAAACAATATGAAAGGTGCATTCTTCTACAAACAATATACAATACGGAAGTGGAGAAAATATCTTGAAATTCTCAAGAAGTTGAGTTTGGTCGCTTTATAACCTAATCTTATGGTTTTTACACCTCTATTCCTTAGGAAACAATAATAAAATTTAATTATTAGTTGATAAGAACCAGCTCCATTGTATTTTTCACCATTAACTATTTGCTGTCCTTTTTTGACGCTGCAAATGCAATTCAGCCAGTATTGTGGTACCACACAGGCGCACCACCTTCTTCGACTTTTTTCAAATAAGAGAGGTCAAACTTATTTCTTGATATCCACAAACACATCTATTTCAGTTCTAATCCCAACTTTATTCCAATTCAGTCTCAAATAACACACAAATTATTGGGTTATTTCTGTATAATATGCATCTTTTATATGCATTAAAATGATTATAAATGCATGTTATCAAGACTTAAATGATTCAATCTATTTTGTGGATTTAGTGGTTTTGTAAAGCATTTTCCCATAATCATATTCTCAAATAAATCAATTTTCAGATTTGAAATATATTTTTTATGAATTTTTCAACCTTATATGTAGGGAGATATGACTTTTCTAAGTTGAAATAGATATATATATATTTGTATATTAAAATTTTCTGATTTACTAATTATTTTACAATGATTTATTGAAGTGTTTTTCCTTAAAATTAAGCCCACCATGTGTCCTCATTTGATTTGATTGAATGACGACCAATCAAAAGTATTCACAATCGTTGCAAAAAGCTGCACTTACGGTCACATCCCACCATCTTCTCATGTCCATAAACCTACTAATCAAGTTTAATCATTTTTCACATTACCCTCTGATTGTTATCTCACTCATTCAACTTTCTCTTTACATCACTTTTTTGCATTTCTCTCAATTATCTTGTTTTCATTCTCCCTGTCGCTTGAACTTCTAAATCCTTATCACCCTTATCGATTTCCTACTATCTAAAATAATCATCTTAATTATAGTATTAGTTATCACTATCTCACCTCACATTTTGTCATCACTCTAAACCGTATTCTTTCTGTAACTCATCTCATCAAATTAGTCAACTTTTTAAGAATATTAAACCCTTAGTTGCCATTAACTATGGAGACAATATGGAATCATCACAAGCTAAATTTACTTAAGTGAGTATATCTTTATATTTTTATTGATTAATCTCAGAAAATACCAATAAAGAATAAAACCTTAATTTTTGAGTTTGTCAGTCACATCATCCCTACGAACCAAAATAACAAAATGTGTCCCTTTGATGAATGTTCTTTGTGGTATCATAATTCAGGACCCCATAACACAATATTTTGCCAATGATTCCTTGCCGAACGGTGACACATGGTAGGGCAGAAGGTAAGACAAGAAAATATGAATTCTAAATAAAAGACATAATAAATATATAGTCTACCATATAATAATTTTTCTAAAAAATTAGATGTCTTAAAGTCGTGAAAAAGACCAATGCATCAACAAAAATCATAATATCACTCTAAAAGCATGTTCTGAATCATTTTAGGCATTATAATTGCACTATATAATTAATTTAATCCAAAAAAAATTAAATTTGATTATCCTTTACATGGTGTTATTGTCATCCTTAAGCTATGTCTACCTAAATCAAGGGTGGACAATCCCATCTTGGTCAGTTAGTCAGCTTCATAAATGTATTGCTTTATATAAGCTAAGGCGCTTTGGGTTTCAATACATAGGGAGCCGCGTGTCATAGTCAAAATACAAATGTCCTTTAAATATTTTTTCAATATTAACTTTCAGAGATATATGCGGATCAACTCAGTGAAGCATTGCTTCCTATGAGCGCCCACTTTCTATTTTTAACAGCTCCACTCTAATGGATATGCGATTCGCCATACTAATCATATAAATGGGACAAGATAGTACTATATTATTGAGATATTTTGATACCCTTCTTGAGTATCCTTCAGATATGAATATTTAGAACACATGCACAAGGAGTAGGGATTTCCATATTATGATATCATCATAATTCAATAAGTCAGATCAAGTATTCATAAACTACTCATACGTATCACATATTCATTATAAAAACATTGTATCTAGACATGGTCGTTCTGTTCTATTCGTTTAAAACGAACAAAAAATTTGCACAAATGAACTGCACAGGGGTTTGTTCGCTGTTCTGTTCGTTGTATGTGCAAAAATTAGAACAGATATTTGAACAAATTCGCACCGTTCGCACAAATTCACACAATCCGCACAAATTTGCACAATCCACACAAATTCGCACAATTCGCACAAATTTGCACAATCCGAACAAATTCGCACAAAAGGAATAAATTCACACAAAGTGAACAAATTTGCACAAAGGAACAAATTCGCACAAAACGAACACAATTCACACAAAATGAACACAATTCGCACATGAAGCGAAAAAAATGCATATTTTGCTTGTAAATTGCATAAAATTGAGTTGGGAAAACATTGCTCTGTATGTAGGATACTATACTGAACTAAAAATATTCTAAGTTATTATATATTTAACTAATATAAAAAAGAGGGGGATAATAATTTAAATGGATAGGTTAGTATGGTATGTTTGATGTCATGATGAATTAATTTCCTAAGATGGTGGCAAATTCTCCAAGATGACAAGTGCGAATATAAATTTTATTAAAAATTACAATAAGAAGAATAGAAATTTTAGTGGTAGAAGAATTATTAATTTATAAATGAGTGATTATTTTTTTCAGAAAAAATTGAGAGTTATAACTAAAAATGAGGAAACTAATGAAGAAGCGGACCCCACTAAACTATCCTACTAATCTATCACACTTGTTTAATTGATAAAATTAAATGTAGCATTTTTTGAATTTTAATTTTTGAGCTTAAAGTAGTTCTGTTATGAGTTGTTATTACTTGCTGGAAGTTAAAATGACAAAATGAATGAGTCTACGCACAACAGCAATTAGTACGTAAAAGATGTCCAAGTGCATTTAGGAAATGGTTACAGATGGAAAAAACCAAGTGCATTTAGGAAAGGTAAAAGATGTTCTGCCAAATTAGTTGATAGAACATCAAAGCTGGGAGGCAAAAAGACGGATGTGTTTCTTGATAACATCAATCATTGGTGGAGTGAAATTGAAGCGCTCCCAAAATATGCTGTCATTCCATTCAGTATTCAAAACTCTTTCGGCATTTGTCGCAGGGTTGAAGTCTTTTGTCAAGACAGAAACAATTTCTGTAAGCATGCGTTCATAGCCTATGACAATAAATCACTCTTGAATTGGGGAAAACTGTTCTGCGTTTCCCCCATCTGTATTGTTTCTGTGTGTGTTGACGTCATCACTGTCCAGTTTGGAGTCCGAGCTGATGGCAGTAACAGTCGGGTCTTGGGGTTGCTTTTGCAGTCATCGTCGTAGAAGTCGCACACTTCTCTGTGGGGTGCCCCTATATCTGGTTCCTGCGCCCTCCATTGCCTCCGCGTTGATGTGGATGTACCTGCATTTTGTGGGAGACGTCATAATATGTATGTGATGAATGATGACATGCAGAAATAATTGTGCTTGAAACCAATAGGGAGTCTAAAAGAGAGCGGACCACGCTTTAACCGACAAACATGACAGTCGATGAGCATTTAAAGGAGAAATAAATGAGGATATATGAACATTCTCAGATGTAACAACAATAACTTTTGTGGACCATTCTGTGCTTGAACATCAATAGTCAACGTATCAGTGACGTTCATAGTTGAGATTCGTGGCATACTTTCTATAAGAGGGTGGTTCATGAGTTAGAAACACTCACTTGCTGTTCTAGGGTGCGTCGACACAAATGTCGAATGGCCCATCATCTTCATCACCGTCTTCGTCCTCGTTCGCTCTCAAATCGTCGTTGTTGTACCATGACTTCAACATCATTAGGACTTCTACGCTCTCTGCTGTGAGTAGTGATCGCCTGTAGTTGATTACATGGCGACCTTCTGAGAATAGATGCTCACACGCCGCACTCGTCGCTTGCACAGTTAGGAATTCCTTTGCAACCAACGGCAATGGGTAAGAAAGCTGACCTGTTATGAGAGTAAAGTTAATCAGATATGAAATCAGGGAGGCAAGATAATAGGACTATGAAAAATGCAAATTTAATGTTACCTGTCGTCTTCCACCAATGCAACACCTCTATGTCGAAAGCTGGGGGGGCCGTCGCATATACGTCGAGCTCCTCAATAGGATCAACTCTTTGTGGTAGTTCAGAGGGATCTAGTAGTTCTTCTAGCTCCATTTGTATGAAATCACTCGTCGTTGCTAGAGCAGATCATTCGGTGGATCGACTCCCAACATTCCTAGATACCAAATGGGCATCATGATATTCCGAACGATAGACAGAACATCATACTTCGCATGTGGATCAATCAAGCGAAGCTTCATGGATGGGTCCAGTAGAGAGGCAATAGTGAATGCCTCATTTCGTGTTAGTAAGGAGACATATTTCTCTAACTTCGCCCGCATAGCTAAACATACATTAGATAAGGCATTCCTTTGCTTGGCAGACACAGCGTGTCCAACAGGAAGCATGGAGGAGTCCATAACTCTCACTCTAATACGCTCAAGGTGCCTCATCAGACCCTTAATAATGACAATACCCTCATTTTATGTCGGTGACTTGCTCCGAATAGCGGTAGAGGTACCGTGTTGTAATGGTCTGGGTAAGTCGACAATTTTTTCAATGAGGTCCCACTTTGCGTCAAGTAAAGAACGTTTGCTAAGCACGTTTGACATCATCATATCGATGACGAATTTCGTCTCAATGCATCCACAGAGCATTTTGAAAGTTGAGCTCCACCTTGTAGGGAAATCTATCGAGATCCTCCTCATGTTTGACATATTCAACTGTCGGCAGTAGGAAAAATATTTTGCCTCTTTCTTTGACGATCCTCATATAGCGACAACCACCTCTCTCAGGCACCAAATAACGTCACCTAAGGAAATTGCTTGGGTAGCCGATTCCTCCACATCAAAGATGTTGTCAATGTTTGTGAGGTCGACTTTGTCAATGAAGGTTGCCTCGGGGTCATCGTCGATGACATCGAGCACCTTCAGTCCGGCCTGCATAACTAAGTTGATCACGTGCGCAATATACAACACATGTCTCTTTGCAGTAAAATGGGCGTTCACAGAGCGCAACTCTTGTTTTAATGTCGCCATCATTGTTGAATTATTCGACGCATTATCCGTCGTCACCGCGCAGACCTTTGCGCTCAACTTAAAATCGGCAAGAACCTCCAACATTATCTCGCTCAAGCACTCCCCACTATGCGAGCCCTCCAACTGACGTATAGCGAGGACACATTCACACATCTTCCATTCTGCATCAATCCAATGAACGGTGAGTCCTAAAAATGAGATTCGATTGGCAGAAGTACAACAATCTAAAGTAATGGCCACTTTTTCGACACCCTCTAGTCGGTCGCGAATACTAATCTTCAACTCAGTGTAAAGCTTGAAAGCTTTTTCCTTCGTAGCCCTTGTCAATGGGATCGAAATCTCCTCTTGTATGAAGTATTTCTTGCATACAATGTTCCATGGTGCGGCTGACTGACAAATGAACCGTACAATCTCCTCTTTTGTCGTCTCCGACATGCGACCAATGAAGTACAATTTTTCTGTACTTGGTTGATCAAAGATGTTCGCCACTGACGGTTGGTTGGAAGAGCTCCCTTCTTTAACCTTCAGTTCATTATACTCTTTACGATGCACATTTAACAAATGTTGCCATAGCACCGTACTGCACCTATACTTGTTCTGCTCTACTGTCATTACACGACCCCTAGTCCGAGTCGCACATAAATTGCATGTGAAAACCCTACGCGCCACCTCTGTGAAGTGTATCCAGGCAGCGTATTCATTCTTTCTCTTCCTCTTCTTTTGGCTGCGGCCAACACTCCCCTCTGTCGACGTAGAGCTCTCGGATAAAGCAGAGGTATGCGATCGATGTGTTCGAGGCATCTTATGCTACAAGATCATCATAAATTACGAGAAAGACAAATAAATCCATTGGGAGGCAAACATAGAGAGAAATCAATGGAAACATCACCAAACATTATGTGATCTAATGTTACGCAACATAGTACAAATACGTTGGTTTATCGAAAAGATCATTGTCTCATGGATCTAACAGAAATACCATGATTCTGAAATTTTAATCAAGGATATAGCAACCATTAGTGACTAATGTGACAATATTTTACACCCCCAGAAACTTGGAGAAGAAGAGAGAGAGAAGGAGAGCGGGGAAGAAGACTGATTGAGAGAAGGGACAACGGAGAAGTCTAAAAAAGAAGAAGATGGACAGGGAGAGGCATAGGAATGGAGAGGGAGAGGGAGAGGGGGAAGAAGAGTGATTAAGTGAGGGGGAGACCGAGAATTGGAGAAGAAGAGGGAGAAGGAGAGGGGGAGGAAGAGTGATTCAGAGAGGTGGAGACAGAGTATTGGAGAAGAAGAGGAAGAGAATGAGAGGGGGGAAGAAGAGTGATCGAGAGAAGGGGCAACGGAGAAGTCTAAAAAAGAAGAAGATGGACAGGGAGAGGCATAGGAATGGAGAGGGAGAGGGAGAGGGGGAAGAAGAGTGATTAAGCGAGGGGGAGACCGAGAATTGGAGAAGAAGAGGGAGAAGGAGAGGGGGAGGAAGAGTGATTCAGAGAGGTGGAGACAGAGTATTGGAGAAGAACAGGGAGAGAAGGAGAGTGGGGAGAAAGTGTGACTCAGACAGGTGGAGACAGAGTATTGGAGAAGAAGAGGGAGAGAAGGAGAGCGGGGAAGAAGACTGATTGAGAGAGGGGACAACGGAGAAGTCTAAAAAAGAAGAAGATGGACAGGGAGAGGCATAGGAATGGAGAGGAAGAGGGAGAGGGGGAAGAAGAGGGAGAGGAGGAAGCACGCGTACCTCATGGAGAGATCCGAAAGCGACGGCTGACGAGGAATGGAATGAGCAGCCGAGAAGGTAGACGGGGAGATCGTTGGCCGACCAGGGACGGAGGGCGCAGTCGAGCAGGGGGAGCTGGGAGAGCAGCGACGGATGAGAGTCGGAGAGAGAAGAAATGGAGGACAAAGCCCTAAAAATCGAGAAAGGGGATGGAGTCAAGACTAGAGAGTGTATAGACAGGGAGATGGAAGGCCGACGAGGGGTTTCTTTTTTTTTTTTGACAAAAAAAAATCGCACAATTCGCACAATGCGAACCGCACAGGGGTCTGTGCAAATTTATGTTCGTTTTCAAATTTGTTCTGTTCGGAAATCCAAACAGAACACACAAATCGCTCAAATTCGCACAAAGCGAACTGAACGACCATGTCTAATTGTATCAACCAATTTTTAACGAGATATGGAATGGTTGATTGTCTTTTTGGCCACATATAACTCCAATCTTTTAATTGAAAAAAGATCTAATCGCTCAGTGAATAATGCATTTGAAATCAAAATATATTGATCTAATGGCTTCATTTATGGATCTGATGTATTTCAGGTCAATGGAGCACTTCACAATATATTGATCTAGTGTCACACAACAATGGAATTTGATATATGAACAAATGTATGACTCCAAGGCTACTGATGAGTATTTCAATCAACCTATCTTCTTGGAGTTATCAGATGAATTTATGTCATTAGTTTCATCAAGTTATAGGTTGACCTACTAAGAACCTTTCCATTAAGATATACCTTTATGTTGTATAAGCATGACACCGAATGTAGACTCTATATCATTTAGATAGCACTAAAAACTCCATTTTTTTAATTATTAAGTTCCAACTTGATGTCTCCATGAGCTAAACAATTTAATGACTGATTAGATGATAAATGATGTATATGATAAATCTGATGATCCTGGTACAATTGCTGTCTCTTAGAGTTCTCCACCCTATGGCTTTTAAGTGATGGTTTCTATGATCATGAGTTAAGTTAATGTTGCGAACCTTTTTTAACCTATCTCTTTATATTTTAAACTCAATACATAGGGTGCTTCTTCCAAATCCTTTATGGAGAAGATATTTGTTAATAATTAATTCACTATCAATAACATTCCTACATCATTCTCAATTAGTTGAATGCCCTCAACATTAAAAATTATGATAAATATGATTGTGATCTCACTTGTCGCTAGTACACTCAAGACTCATCTTCATTCTCCATGAAGATGATATTTTATCACTTTATGAAACCTCATATTCTAAATTAAGAAGCTTGATGCAGTCCAAAATTGGATCCTCACAACTTGCACACCTAGGATAAATAATTTATGAAATTGTATTATATACAATTTCATAGATTTCCCAGATTCCATAATCATGATGTGCTTTTATGGTGAGATCAATTTTAGTCAACTATATCATGGCAGCTAGTGAGAACCCTTCCTCCTTAAACTTTGATTTCCAATTTTAAACTTATCCATCAGCACCAATTATGTAAAGATCCATTGCCGTTTGAATGGTACAATACCCGTGGAGTGTTACATAGTTCAAAAATTGGTTTAGGAGCATGCAATATTTTGAATCCAATATGGTCTTAATGCTTTATCTCTGAGTCAACATTAGAAGTATATTGATTGCTCCCCAATAACCAAATACTTTTTTCAGTAAATACTGCATATTTGATTCCATCCATAAATCCATTTTCTTACCTATGAGTTTCCGCTATCGATAAGAATTCTAGTTCTTACTGTTCATATGCTATGGTATGAATATAGCATACCAATTTGTTATTTATGGATGATGAGAATCCATCGATACAGAGCCAATTCCAATATACTTATTGAATTGAACGTTCTCATTGGTGTGCATCCAGAAGTAATTGAACCTCCGAATTGGCCAATTATGAGTTGGGCGCTTTTAGCATTCAGCCATGGATGCTTAACACGGATCATCGTACATCGTGAATAGAAAAATTCAAATTTAAATGAAATCTTTAGGAGGAACCAATGAAATAACATGAATTCAAATCCTGGATCTTCAAATTCAGAGAGATATTGAGGGAGATCAAGAATTTTCACTCTTTCTCGGATTCATAGATCAAATTCGATTCAGTGGGATCTTTCACTCACATTTGTTTCCACAATAGTGTTTTATGAAACTCTTTCACCCCCAAATTTTGAGTATCGTACTTTCACGTGGTTCACAGGACTCAACACGCAATCGATATTTCACAATAAAAGGTGTAGTATTGCAAGTAAATGCGGTCCTCATATCTCGTAATGACAACTGAAAGATGGTTGAATGAAAAATATCTATTTAATGGGGCTTCTTCCTATACCTACTCTTCTTATATGTTTGAATTCCTTTGGACACAGAAATGAGACATTGGAAGAATCTTTTTGGTCTTCCAATAACAATAAGTCCTCCTATATCTTCCAAAAGGGAAAAAGATTTCTGAAAGTTGTTTCATCGATCCGTACAAAGTACTTGGGTTCTGATAACTTGCAAATTATAATGTTAAATTGATGAATGTTACATACAACATATGTGTTTTACTAGCCATATTTGCATGGTATCATAATTAAATGGGCATAAACGACTTGCACTATAATTTTATGATGGTTTTTAATTTTTTTAGTATTTTTTACATGACATTTAAACTCAATGCATTGAAGAATTATTTTTTGCAGGGCATAAAATAATTGGTTAGCGGTTGTTAAGGATTTTACTAATTTTTCTGGAAATTTTCCATATTTTTTTGACCATTATATAGCCAAGAAATAATTTTTAGAATTAATACAATATGTTTAACAATCTATTTAGTATCTTAAAAATGATTTTTTTTTAAGGAATTTTGTGGCATCCTCCTCATTCGCTCAAAATTTTGGGGGAATGATTGGATGCATCAAATGAGCACTTTATTGGCTCATTATGGCATCGCAATGCGTGATGCCATAACGAGCAAATCATCATCTCAGAAAGGAAATGGCGCGGGCAGCGAGGAAAAGGTGCATTTGTCTTTTTATTGGCTTTCCTTTTTGTGCAATAAATGCACGCGGAGAATTGATCTCCGTGTCCATTTAAGAAATAAAATATTCCACATAATCAATGAACACAGAATCAATTAGCCGCATGCATGGATTGCACACGGTAATCAATTCTGCGTGAATCGATTTTAAGAAGTCAAAAACGAGAAGCTACTTTTGTGTTATTCTTTTATTGAAGTGTGAACAGATGAAACGAATGACGTGGCATGCTCCTAGCCGCTCAAAAAGCATCACAATTTTGCAATGATTGTGGCCTTTGGGAGCGTGAAAAAATGTGGCAGTGCATGATCTGAGTGTAGAGAAAACAAGGAAAAAGCGTTGGCAAATTAGAAAATGCCATTTTTTTTATTACGTGGAGGAGAGATAAAAGAAATCCAATGGCTGAGATTAATCGCCAGTAAAATGGCAATATCTTGAGATCTAATTGTCTGATTGTGCTCAAATTTTGAGGGTATGTTTGGCTTTTCACCCTCTATGATCTGTACCGTTGGATTAAAAATCAGAGGTTGGGAAGAAGGCAAAAAGGATTGAGGAAGACCCCCCCCAAGAAATTGGTCAGGAAGGACACAGGTGTTACTTCTGAAGTTGACAGATCTTGGTTCAAGCACCAGAGTTGGAAGTTTCTTCTTCATTATTTGAACTACTTTTTGAACAATTCTAAAATGCTAGGGCATGGGTAAAATGGACATGGCCTTGGAGACAATTTTTCTGGTGATTAGCATTGCAATTTGAATTTGATTCAAGATCTGACTCTTAATTATTAGTTCTACATTGATTTTCATCACAATTTGCATCCTAGATCTTTAAATTAGGGTCAAATTTCATCTTTGATTCATTTTCCCCCAACATTTTCTACTTTCTCTCTCTATATCTGGACACAAAAAACCTAATTCCAAAATTTCATTGAAAAATTCGTCCATACGAACCTTTTGTAAATTTATCTCGGGGTACTCCTTTATCATTTCATCCAACAGAAAAAGTTCTTCTAATTCTATGAATTTTTCTAGAATGTTCTTCTCTTGAATATCATTCAAGAAAGTTTCCGATTGCCTGTTATTTAACCAATCAGTAATCCAAGGTTCCAGACATTTAGTAAATGAGAGAGAGACCCACCAGGGTAAAAATACTATAGCTGCAATATATGGAAGGAAAATAAAAGCTTTATTTTTTTTTTTTTCACTTTGTTCTTTTTCATTTTTTTGAATTGTTACTAAACCTGCTTCATTTGTTGATTTCTCTTATATGATCTTTTCTTGAAGCATGAGTTATATAACAAGCAAGGTATGGAACCTATGGATCTATTTCCATTTTTTATATAGAGATAATTATTTAGTTCATTTCTTTAGTCTTTAGATCTAAAATAGAGAACTAGGAAAATAGGCTTTTGTTTCAGTATAAAAATAAGCGAATAGAGTTCTGAGCTATTTGAATTGAACAAGAAACAAATGTCTTGCATCCTTTTTGTTCTCTTTTCAATTGCTCAAACAAAACTCAAATAAAGACTAGTCTTTGTTTGAGTTTTATTTCAAGACAAAAACTCCATCTGTGGATCAACTCATTTTTGAAAAAGTTATACACCGAGGAAAGAAGATATTTCAGATTTATAAAAATAGTGATGATCAAATCGGAAACAGGTGGTAAAACTAAAGAAAAGATTAATTTTATGATGATCAGAGATCCAAGTATTTCTTTCACAAAACCAAAAGATAAAAGATCAGTTGACAAAAAAAATAAATAAATTCACTGAAATTTTCTTTTTATGTACTTAATCTATCAATTCTAAAATGGCATATTTTGCTCAACTAAAAACAAAACATGAATTCTCTATTTAAAAATCTCCGGTTGGGGTATATGTGATCAATCTAGTCTTATTAGACTTGTTAATAGTCTGAAAAACTTGAGTTGAATTACATACACATAAAAAAGGGCAGACGAAAAAGGCATTCTTATTATATTTTAGTCGTTTTATTGCAGATGCGCCCCCTCCCTGTTTCTTTGATTTTTTCTATAGGTCACCACATCAACCCAACAAATATATACAATATAACATGTTCTACTCGAACAAGCGTTGTGAAGATAAACTTGAGTTGTATTAAAAAAAGACGAAGAGTATTCCTGAATTCCTTCCCTTATACTTAGCTTAGAAAGTAATCATTGCACCCCCATTTTAGTTCAAAAACCTTCAATTGGTACGCGCAAGAAATAGGCTAATTCCGCAGCTTTTTGTTCAATTTCTCGTGGAGTTAAATTTTCATCAGTCCGAGTTAAGGGAATAGTTCCTTGGCCCCTGACTTCCATATAAAGCACACGTCGAGTATAAAGGCCTTCTTTAACCTCCACTCTGATTGATTGAACATCACTCATAAGGAATCGAAGGAATATACGACGATTTTTTCCCTGAAATCCCCAACTAAAAATAGACACTATTCCTTCTTTTGTATCGAATCGATCATAACCACTACCTACATTTCACAAAATAGTGGACCACAAATAGGAACTAATAAATAGACCCGCAATTCCATAGAAAGACATTACAATCCCTTGTGGAAAAAAAGAGATTTCCTGAGATGGAAATAAAGATATCAGATTCCTACCAAGATAACTAGAGGTTCCAACAACTAAGAATCCTAGTGAACCTAAAAAAAGGATACAGGCCCAGAAAAAATTACTTGTTTTTCGAGACCCTGTTATAAATTCTATCCATATATGGTCTGATCGCCAGTTCATACTATACTAGATCCAATTGCATTCGATTGGAATTCTGAGAATAAACCAAATAAATTTGACTTTTATTTTCCTGCTCCCGAGGTAACTCTCATCAACTAGCACTTCATGTGAACCATTAAGAGTAATTGGTTAGATACATTGATTTTCCACTTTATATGAAACCAAAAATATCGGATGATGCTTTTTTAACCAGCTAGACCTGCATATACATGCATTTATACGGATATAATGTATACACGTGGAAAAGGTTTTTTTATGAATTTGTCGTTACAAGCAATCCCATATCATATCGACATTCTACTCAAAAATAGATACTAAAAAAATGATTCAGTGTTGATTAAAATAACTTTGTGAGATTTGGTCCCATAGATGAGTTATACAATCTTATTTTTTTGAACATAAAGAAATAAAGAAGCCATTGCAAATGCCGGAAATACTAGGCCTACTAAAGGCACAAAAATAGAGGGTAAGTTGAAATCTGTCATAGAATGGGTGCCTCGATTTAATATTTTAACCTCTGATAAAGATATCTTATGATAAATTTATATCTATTATAAGTAATATTTCTCTCTCTATATCTGGACACAAAAAACCTAATTCCAAAATTTCATTCAAAAATTCGTCCATCTTCAAGCCCAATTTCAAAATCCCTTTCTTGCTTATAAATTCCCAATTTTAGTACAGAAAAATTTTGTTGATAAATCAGATTGATGTAAATCTTGATAATCCGAAGTAATCAGATTCAAGAATCAAATGTATCCTATTTAGAGTGTCTTGACCAAAAATACTAAGATCGCTACTAAGATTTTGCTTAATTTTGATTAATTACAAAACAAAATATAATGAAGCTCTAAGCACAATTTAAACCCAATGAAGGCCCATTAAATAAAAAAATTAATTCATTCTTGAATTAATTCATTTGAATTAGGATAAAAATTCTTTCAAAGAGCCTCCCTGTGGTTTGACCTCGTTCTCATCTTATAGTTTCTATATTTTGAAAAAAGGAATTATATAAAGTTGATTGCATAAGCTCAAAGCAAAATGACATTTCTAAACATCAAATCTATGACTATCAGGTTCTCCCAATAAATTAAAAGTGTATCATTCCTCCTTCACAGAAAAAGTGAAGAACTTTCTTGTGCAATCCCATTTAAGTACTGTGAGCAGCCAAAAATATATGAGACCTTCACTATAACTAGTTAATTTATAATGTGACATATACATTTGTTTCTTCTATAACGTATACTGCTAATTGAAAATTGTTATATCTTATAGATATAAATAGTCATAGTGATTTGACTTTTTATATCTATAAGATAAAATAGTTTTTTTTATATTATAAGATAAGTTAGTTTTTTTAGCTTTTAGTGGGAGCAAGATAACAATTTATAGTCAACTAAACTAAAAAATAATAGCATTAAATTAAGAAAACAAGTAAATACATTATAAATACAATCAAATTCTATAAAAATAAAAGTTATATAATCTAGACTCGATTCGACCTTTTATTTTTATAAGATAACTTAAACTTTTATATTTATTAGATAAGTTAGGTTTTTTAGCTTTACGTGGGACAAAGATAACAATTTATAATGAACTAGACTAAAAAATAATATTATTAATTTAATAAAACAAAAAAAGGACGCTATAAATACAACCAACTTTTATAAAAAGGAGGAGTTTATAATCTAGACTCAAAGAGAAATAAATAAAAAAATCGGAAGAGAAATCCTAAAAAAATTTATTTAAATTTCAAAGGTATGGTATAGCTTTCTTTACTTCTAGGATTCTCAACCTTATCTATATAAATAAATTTATATAATCGATTAGAATTCCTATTCAAATTGATGGCATAAAAAGGACCTTTTAAAAAAAATCTACTCTTTGTGAACCAGGCTGAGGGTGAGAAAAAACTATCAAAACTTATTCAATGGTGACACTCCATAGATTGACCTTTATAAGCTGCAGGTAAAGTTGCAAAAATAAGAGCTCGAATACCTCTTGTGAATAACCCATGAAACATAACACGCATAGGAACTACAAAAGGTACCAAAGAAACAACAACAACAGCGATTAATTCATAAGCCAACATATATCCAAAAAGTCAAAAACCAAGTGATAACAGTTTTGTGAAATGGTCTAGGATGTTAGCTTGAAAAAGTATTGGAGTTGGTTGAATATATTTACCAAAATAACAAGAACAACAGCGACTAATTCATCAGCCAACATATTTCCAAAAATTCGAAAACCCAGTGATAACGGTTTTGTGAAATCTTCTAGGATGTTGGTTGGTAAAAGTATTGGAGTTGATTGAATGTATTTACCAAAATAACTCAAACCTTTTTTGCTAAGACCGGCATAAAAATAGGCGACAAAGGTCAGTAAAACTAAAGCAACTGTAGTGTTTATTTTATTGGTGGGTGCTGCCAATTCCCCATGAGGTAAATCTATAATTTTCCAAGGTAAAAGAGCACCTGACCAGTTAGAAAGAAAAATAAATAAGAACATAGCTCCAATAAAGGGAACCCAAGGACCTTAGTCTTCTCCAATATGAATTTTACTCGAGTCTCAAATGAATTCAAGGAGATATTCGAATAAATTCTGACTACCAGACGGAATGGTTTGTGGATTCCTAACAGCTAAGGTAACTGAACCTAATAAGACAGCAATTACGACCCAAGAAGTAATAAGCACTTGGGCATGGACTTGTAAACCTCCTATTTTTCAATATAAATATTGGCCTACTTCTACACCGGATATATCATATAACCTTTTGAGTATGTTAATGGAACATGGTATAACATTCAAGTTGTCCTTTGACAGAAATCTAACTTAAAAAAAGTATTACTTTGATTTGATTGAACCATCTCTTTCTCAACTGACCTATTTTAATCACAAGTCATCTTTTTTGGATACTAAGTACTTAATAATATCCCAAGTCCGAGTATTTTTGTTTTTAGTTTCTTTATGAAATACATGAATAGTAACCGATCTGAGAAATCAAATATATAAATGTATTTTATCAAAGTAATTGCTTTATCTTATTAATAATTATAATCAATGATTTCTGATATATCTAGAATGCCCTTCAATTATTGCAGAGACTAAATTGTTAAGAATCATTCGGATTGACGTGATAGTGTTGTCGTTAGCTGGAATAACCTCTTAATAATTAAGGCATAAGCATCTCAAAGATAGAGTATCTCGACATTGACTTGAATCATTACTTTAAACATCAAGTTCAAGTTTTCTAGTCCTTTCTTCCAGACATTTGAAGCTCTTTGTTATATGTATGACCAAGTTCAAGACCAATCCACATCCCATCAGTTTGTGAGAGTTTGTATCTAGAATTTCTCATAGAAGATACAGGTCTTCCAATAATATAATCCCTTTTCATACAAAAAAGTGTTTTATTGCGTATATGTAAAATTGTTTCTTAAATGAGTCAGGCATCATCTCATGCGCAACACTTGACACTCTTCATAATTCTTGAAATTGAGTCTCCTTCTTGTTATGCAAAACATAAACATTATGGTTCAATGATTCATGTGGTAACAAGTTCACCAGATATTCAGCTATAATTAATGCATATCCCAATAGGACCACTAGCAATCTTGGGTATCTCATCATTGATGAAGCATGCATTTAAGATGATTGTGATTGAGCAAGGATATTCTTATCCTTTGTGAACTATGTGAATTATACTGTCATGTGTTATTGTAATTTATTACATAAAAAATTATAAAATATTCTAGTATCCATACATCTGTGTATTGATTCTGACATATCATTGGCATGTTTTATATATCCGAGATTGGATACATGGGTATTTTTCTTATAGTGCATTACTAGTGGGTCATATACGATTCAAAATCAAATATGTTAAGTATGCAGCCCATGCATCTTAGGTTCTCTACCTTTTTCAATGTTCCAAAAGCTCATAAAGATAATCATTATCCACACATTCCTTGATCTTCCTATAACAATATCAACTTGAGAGAATTGCAAGGAACATCCAATATATATTTTGGGAATGTCCAAGTCTATCCAAGATATATTCTATGCTTTTATTATGTTAGGAACATAATTATTTTCCAAAGATACCATACCCCCCAAGTGAAGCTTGAGGTTCACTCTAAAAGTAGTGATCATCATAACCTTTATCTGATTTCTTTGCCTATATAATCCATGTTGTCTTTTGCACAGCCTATTTCCATCTTTCACCAATTAAAACATATCCATCATGTAATGTTACTTAGGTACTAACTGTAGTTCCTCTACCAGTGGCACTTCCAACCATAGTGAAACAATTTTATGTTGCCCATACCCTTTTGAGATAGAAATAACTCAATATGAATCATCATATTATCCTTTTCAAAGACATGGAACATGGTTTTGAACTTTTCCATACCAAAGGTTTACCCCTGACTTGTTCCTATGAAAGGAACTGAATGTTGAAATCAACAGCTAATTGAAGGGAGACACATTCTACTAGTGGATCTCTCTCCTGGTAAACTCTGTCATCTTTAGCTCATCATTATTCATATAAAACTATCCCTTGACCATGTGACCCTTGAATAGACTCTTTGCATCCATATATCAAATAAACGTTTGCATCATTCCCAGAGACATTAGTTAACTGCTCATACTTGTCGGTAATCATCAAGATTTTGAGCATGCGATCAAGTTCAGACTTATCAAAAGAGTTGCATCAAGCATGCCATGTAATGTGTTAACAACATGTGCTCATAAGAGATTAGGTATTTTTAACCAAGGAAGCCTTACCGTATGTTCTATTCATCAATAAGGGATCCCACCAAAATTTATCATTTGATACAACCCTGAAGTGTAAGAAAGTGAAGAGACAAACATTTTCTAGGGATAATAAAAGTATCAATAATAATATTATGGCTTCGAGTATGCTCCACCAGTTATAATGTATTCATGAGCATCCCTCTCATTGAAATAACAACTTTGTGCAATATTTCACTATATTTTGGTCTCAGATGCGCGTGTAGCCTTCATGACCTGATTGAAAATATTGTTTTGAAGCCCTAGGTTTCTCTCTATAAAGGCCTTGTGTCATACACTAAAACTTTATTTCTCATCTCTCAGAGTAGGGTTTGAATTACTCTTTAGCTACCCAAATTAAACATATTTGATCCTGAGATTATAACGGAGGAACATGCTTGAGTTTATCACTCTCACTCTTTCGGTCAGATTTAATACAGGGATTTAATGTAGGTCTCTACTACCAATGAACCCTAAATGTGGCATGAAAACTTGCATATTCTGAAGCCATTTTTGGGATCATTTTTTATATTTTATACTCATGTTTATGTGATTTTTCATTTCATGCATTAAATAAAGTAATTGGTTACAACAATAAATTTTAATGTAATTTTGCATAAATCACAAGTTCAATTATTTTCATGGAACATGAGTTTTAGATTTATCAATGGATCAAGTTCTTTCTAGTAGTTATTCTATATTTTAAGGATGGAAACTGAAATGAAAGAAGTAAAAAAATGGAGTTGAGTCAAGTCAGGCACCAGTAGGACTCAAAGGCGAGTGCAATAGCACAAAGGTGAGTGCAATAGCACTTAAGCCTACATATTGTCGTTGAGCATTGTTGATGGGGGACCATCTCGTTGCCGACACCAAAGGATGCCATCAGCCACACCGAGCAGCACGACCATACGCCTGTGACCCATCATTCAAGTACTTGGCTTAATGACGAGTCATCAGACGATTTATCTTTCTTTTCGTACTTGCGCAACTGTAATTTTCTTTTCAAATTGTGGAAGGGCCTATTCATGTTTGGGCCTCATCCAATGGATTGTTCTTTTATTTTTTCATTAAGGGAAGGCTGCTCATCACGAGACGATTCTTTCCTGTTTTGGCCCAACTGGGCATGCCTAGCCCACACAGGTTCGACCGTCTTCCCCTATCGCAGTTATCATTACTTTCTTTAGTGTTGTTGATATGTGTTCTTCGTGCCGCCCTTACTTATCATAATTTGACTTGATCATCCAATGCGAGAGATAGGATTATTTCCTTGGGGCAGAACTAGCCCTTATTGATAGAGGATTGGATGCTTTTGTGTCATTAACTTTACCCTTCATAGTCATAGACGTCTAATTGGTCCAAAGGGACATTGAGGAGTCTGATTGTGACCAATCAAACTCCGTCAACTCAATTGATCGTTAGAATTAAACAGCACTACTGCCTACTTATCTTTGACTTTACGACTTTGCATTTCATTGTTATCATATATCTTTTCGCTAACCCTCAACCCTTGTGTTGTAACACGTGTCGATCAATCCTGGACGATTACGTGTTACATCAACTGTCACATCTTAAGAGCTTCCTTAGGGCCCATCAAAGACCTGAAGAAGCAAGCTTAGGATGAGCTTACATGGTCCACAGATGGACGTGGACATACGCGCAAGAGGGGAAGTATTTTTTTATTCAATTCATATCCCAACAAAATTTAAATACCTATGTAGATTTCAAATAGTATCAATATGGGATACTCTATAACACATTTTCTTTCACTGTCATGCCAGGCAAGTCTGACAAACAAAGAAATGGATCACAATTTCTTAGGCCGCAATCTTCAGAAATCAAAAAATAAAATTATGGCCAGGCTTCAGGCCAGCTCAACCCAAAGCCCAGATTATCGCGCGCCACTTTATGTGAACCAACATGATGTCAGCTGTCCAATTTTCCTAAGGAAGATTGGACAGTGAGATCTGTCATGTGTTATTAAACTATTTTCCTACTTTTTTTAGGCTCTTGATTGGCTGACACAGATAGCGAGGCCAAGCTCTGGGCAAATTAGAGCACGAGTCGATGATGGGCCAGCAAATGAGGCTATTAACATGTCAGGGGGGGCTACACTGCTTAAGAAAAGGTCCATGTTCACGACTTAATTTCAGCCATTAACCCATTCTTATCGAGACCTGATGCTTGGGGGGCAAAGAAGTCCTTCACCACCCCTACTATCATCCCCGTTGGTCAGACGACGGAGGCCAGCAATGGGGGAACCATATGGTGATCGAACAGTTCAGAGAAGCTGTTGGATTGGGAACCCGTGAATGAAATATCGTGAGAGCTTCTCTCCCAACCCTATAAATCTGGTTTTTGAGGCTTAACTCCCTATCTCTCCATGCAGAAAAAGAGGAGATGGTAAAGGTCACTTTCCATAGCTCGAAGTGATTTTCGGAGTCTTGATAGCTCTGCCATTGCACAAAAAGCTCGGGAAGAATTCAACGAAAGACTAGGAAGAGAAGAATATGCAGCACCAAGGAGGATAAGAAAGGGGGAAAATGCAGACTGAAGCTAGGGGGTGGCAATCTCCATTGTCACCCCCATTCTTTGATTTAGGACTGATTAGGTGACTTTCTTAGCTCGATCTGAATGAAAATTTCTCCATAAAGGAGTAAAATTGATTAGTTTCAGTTTGATTTCATCTTGTTTCTGTATAGTGGCCTCTTTGAAGCATTATATGAACACATGTAGGGTGTTGACAGAACTATCCAATTTTTTCCCAGTTTTCTTTCATAAAAATACTTTCTAAATATATTTTCTTTTCTAAGTCATATTACTATGATTATAAGATAATCATACATATATAATCATAAAATAAACCCAAATATTCATCTTATAAGGTTCTAAATTCATCTACCTATTCTTAATTTTCACTCTCTAACGATCTAGTTAACTATACTACTTTAAACATCTTCACTAATTAACCACTTCATTCTCTTCTTAATATAACAATCCCTATTCTTGTATCCATCTTTATTACTCTTAAGATTTAAGTATAAATACATTTATATAGCTTTTTCTCTAATTTAATCTATAAATAGAGTAATAATCTCATATTTCTCTTATCATAAGTAGTAGTACTTTCTTTTTCATTTTTCTTATTACTTCTTACTCAAGCTAGTCTTATTAATACCCTTCATACATCTTAATAAAGTAAATCTTGTTCGCTATATAAACTAAATCTTAATATCCATCATTATTATAGCCATCTCTTATTTTATATATAACTTACTTGTAATGAAATAAATAGCCCTCTTATATCATATAAATAGTATTTTATTATTCAGTCTATCTCACTAATGTTTAATATTTCTTTAACTACCTATCTTAGTATTTTATTATTCTACTCTATTCTAAAACTATAAATATAATTTATAATCTCACTTGCTTACTAACTTGGAAATCAATAAATATCATAAGAGGTGATAGTGATCTCATCTTATCACTATCTCAATTCTTCCTTATCATTACTTCTCTGTATCACTAACTACTAGTAGTTATTATTACATATAATCTAGATTGTCTTTAGCTATACCTTGACAATTAAATCCATCTCTAAAGGCTACTCCTGATGGAGATGACCTCACTCTGATTAAACATTTGAGTGATCCTCTATAATTAACAAGTATTTGATTTAGGAAAATTAAAGTACAACGACACTAAATTTAATGTCATAGTTTGCCTTCATCAAATTAAAGAGATTTGTATACCGAGATTTTAACGTAAGAGGACCATGCTTAAGTTTTTTGCTCTTCACTTTTACAGTCAGATTTAATACAGGGGTTTAATGTTGGGCTCTACTATCATTACAACTACTATGTGGTAGCTCATATTAAATGTCTTCATCTTAGACATATGAACATTACACATGCCTCGGTTGTGATCTAAGGATCTCTGTATCTTCACTATCAATCATAATGAAATTCTAAGAGCACTATAACCTATATTGGTTTAGCATGTCCTATGAATGCTACATTATGTCCATCTTGATTCATTAAGGTTCTAGTTCCACCCGACATTCCACAATATAAAATTACATGCTACAAATCAAATAAAAATGATGAAGCAAGATTTATACATGACAACTTTGTTAAATAAATCAATAAATAACCAGTAATAAAATTCAAATTTATTACATAAATTCAAATTTATAATTTAACTATTTCCTTTTCTCTTTGAATAATTCCAAAAATCAATTCTCGAGATGTTAGTTTCTCTTGACATCAAATAAGTTACATCTAAATCTATTTAGAGCACTAAAATTGAAATATGTATCTTTCTTATTACTGACTATATTTGATATTTAGTAACTTAAATTTGAAATTATTCAACAGAGATGATGCAAAATCTATATTTTTGAATTATATTTATGATTTCATTGAATTAATAGTTTAATACTTAAATTATAATGTGAAGAAATCAATAATGTAACATATTAATTTTTCCTGAATATTTCAAAATTTACCAAGTTAGAGGTCCTACTAAAGACCCACAGGTCATGGTTTAACCTTCACTAGCCCCATAAGTAATTTTTTTTACTTTTTGGCACAGGTCATGGCCCCGGCCACCATGGGACTCAAATGCAAACATGGCATCCCTGTTGCATGGCCATGTAAGCTTAAGTTCCATGTGGCAGCATGAGACAATCCCATCTCCCAACGTGGCTATGCCATAGAGGTTGTAACACCTAAATGGCAGCGCCACATAAAGTTATGGGCAGCCACATCTAAAGGGCTATCAACATGGCTGTGCCATGAATGCCAGTGGGCCTATGTCGTCTTGCCTTGTGAACCCGGTCGCCTAGGTGGCTCCACCACAGAGTTCATGGTGCTTATGTCACTTTACCACGAAGAATGGGTGCCTTGGTGGCCTTCCCCCTGCCACGTTGGTGGGTGGCACCTAGGTGCCCCCAGCCACCTTGGCCCTAGTGTGAACACTGGGGGCCTACTGAAATTAGATTGTGTTTGATACAATTCAAACCAGGTAGGACTTGACCACCCATTAGAGAGCCTCACCATGAGACAGACTAGGTCAGACCTGATCCAGTTAAGGTAAGGCAACAAGTAGAAATACACCAGCAAGCCATTACTACTCTACAACCCATTTACACCACTTACGTGGTACTAGGATGGACCATAGGTGGCTTACAATGGTATAATGGATATTGGTAATTCTACACAGATTTTATGCATCCACTATATATTTTCATGTTAAAGGAAAAGCTTTCCACATGTGATTGATATTTTGATGGTTTGTTTGAGTACAAGTGGAAGAACATGATACTTTGGACCAAGATATAACGCTTAGAGCTTGTTAAAAGAGAATCTCTGTGGACCCTAAAAAATGCCTTAGCTGGCAAGCCCTGTGGTGCAATGTGGCATCATCTTGACATTATGGTGTCATTTAAAATAAGCAGACAGCCGTCTCTCACGTGGATATCAATGTATTAAGCCTTTTTCTCTCTTCACAGCAAATGTATGATAAAAATCCTCATTTATTGTATATTCATTGACTTGGTGATACTTGCGTTGGTACAAAATATCAAGAATAAAACAAAAAAGGATGGAGAATCATTGCCAACTGGCAGGATGTTATCAAAAATAAAACAACAAGGTAACTAGCAAGCTTTGAACTTGATTTCAGGTTTATATTAGTTAAGATGTGTTAATTTTTCCAGATTTGCCATGGTTCTTATCGACGAGTTCATCCATGAATTTATCCATAGTTTTTCAATGAAATCTAGCAATTTAAATAGGTATTCCTCCACCATCTAGTCCTCTATCTAATGTCATAAAATTCAAGCAACTATGTTGACCTTTAGCCTCTCAAATCTCCATCTGTCCCTTACATCCTCGTGGGAGTCTATAGTTTCACGTGTTGATCTTTTGAGAGTAAGATCAAAATATTTCAACATCCAATTTGCATGATGATGTCGGACATCATCGGGGACGTTGTCCGGTGGGTATTGAGACGATGCTCTGATACCAATATGGTGTCGGACGTCCTCAGTGACGTCGTCCGATAGATAATTCCCTAAGGGGAGTGGAAACTACGTGATGAGATGAATCACAGGCAGAAGGGTACGTGCATGCCCCGACTCGTAAGGTTTCACCGAGATCCAAGCTCTAGGGTGGGCAACCAGTGACAGTGACGGTGACCTTCTTTCCCTCATCGGAGTGACAATGGCGACTAAGGCATTGAATCGAACAATTCTGTTGACGCTCGCACGTAATGGATAGGCTCGACCTGTACCTAGGAATTTACTTGAAACATAGTTCTCGATGTTTAAGCTCTCACCTAATCTAACACGAGCGCAGTGGAGTACAGCCAAAAATATACTGAAAGAGATAATATAACTGACGAGGAAGGGGATAACGTACCTCGTCAGCCGTGTCACTCCTCGTCGATGTCTTCATCGATGCAAGGGCCAAAATGGGCAGGCGTGGGGAGGCGTGCCAGAGACGGGTACGGTGTGGCTCAACATGTGGTGGGGATGCCACGCTGGAGCGTGATGTCGGAGGTCAAAGGTGAAGAGAGTGGAAGTGCAGCAGCGAGGCGGCTCAAGCGAACGGTTGTGCTCGGCAGGCGTGATGTCATGATGGACAACACATGCAGAGACATGCAGTAGTTGCGAGCGGTAGTTAGTTGCATGAAGGCAGGTCTCAAATCTGTGCAATGGCTGGCGGGTAGTGAGATGGAGAGAAGGCTCTAGGGAACGACAGGGTGGCAGCTCAGACTAACGCACGATCGAGCAGGTGGCGCAGAGTTAGACAAGTCCGGCCGCAGTGTTGGCGCGGGCATAGTGATGCCAAACGTCATCAGAGATGTCGTCCAGTCGGGTATTGAGACGATACTCTGGTACCAAGATGATGTCGGACATCGGTAGTGTCATCCATCGTCTAGACGGGTATCGAGTCGATGCTCTAATACCAAGACGATGTCGGGCATCGTCAATGGCGTCGTCTGACGGGAGTTCACTATGAAGAATGTAACTACGTGATGCGATGAAAACCTAACATGGGAGTATGTGCAGATCCGACTTGTGGGAATGTGCCAAGTTCTAAGCACCGGGGCAGGTGACCAATGACGATGACGGTGACCTTCTGACCCTCATCGCAAACGACGACGTCGAACAGAATAATTCTATTGGCACTAGCATGTAACGGACGGGCTTGGCCCCTACCTAGAAAATCACTCTTGACATAGCTTTCCCAATAACTTCTCTCACCTAGACTAACCCGAGTGCGATGGAGTGCACCAAAAAATATACTAGAAGACGTAATGTAACTCACGAGCAAGGGAATGATGTACCTCGTTGGTGGCGGCATTTGTCGTTGGCATCTTCGTTGGGCATGGGCCGGTGCAGGTAGGTAGATGAATGTGTGTCATTTTGGGGGGGGGGACACGATGATGCTCGAGTGGCGTCAGTATTAGGATGGGCAGCGTGAGTGAAAGTAGACAACGGTTGCAACCTGTGGAGGACGGGAGCGGCGTAGGCACACAGACATGCTAGGCAAGCAATGAATCAAGCGACTGGACAACGTGGCATGCAGCAGCACGTCTGCTGTAGGGGCGATTGAGATGGCACAGCGCACATGCCAAGAGGGATAAGTTGGTAGCTCGAAGAATGCACTGATCGCGTGGTTACAAAGTGATGCTGGTTGCGGAATCACAAATGCCACCAGGAGTTGACCGCATGCGCAGCACAGCCATCTTGCAAACGTTGGACGTCAATGCTGATCACCACGTGAACACCGGGAAGGTGGGTGCTGGTGTTCGGTTAGCTAGTCGGCCCATGGAGGGGCAAACGTGGATGTGAGCAGCGTTGACCTAGTTTATGAGTATCGCTCGCGATAAGGTCCGCGACTGATAACGTCTCCGATTGAGCGGCAAGAACGTGGGGCTTCAAGGTGTCCGGGCGAAGTTGTTGGCACTACAGGATGATCTGAACAGCAACAGCCAATGCATAGGCACGACGAGAGCGTGGTCCCACGGCAACAACCTTCAATGGAGCCACAAGCGGCACCAATTGATGGCGCGGCACCGCCGGACGTCATCGAGCCAGCATGCGGGGAGCCACCGTCGTCACCGAGCCCGCCACCGACACGTGTCCAACCGACACGACAAGCCGCCGCAGCGGTGCGCGACCCCGAGTTCAAATACTCGGCGTGACGCACGCGCCACCTCACCATCGGAGCATTCCACTTATCCTTATCTTTTCATATCTTTTACTTTTGTTCTCCTTTCTTATCTCTTATCATCGTTGTTTCACATGTTGTCGTGTAGTGAGGGGAAGAGCCCATATGAGGACGTCTTCCCCTCCCATGGGCCTGACAAGCCCATTTTCCCCTTTTATTTTATTTTATTTTCCTTTTGTTGTCCAAAGGGGGCCTATCTTCACCCATTATATAAGGGGGGGGTGGGCGCCCAAGTAAAGTACTCTTGAATTTTTAAGTTATGATGTTATGAGAATTTGAAGAGTCACGATCGTGAGAACAGGAAGAAGAAAGGAAGAAGAAGAAGAAGAAGAAGAAGAAGGAAGAAGGAGGAAGAAGGAGAGGAAGAAGGAGAAGAAGGGAAAGAAGAGAGAAGAGGAAGAGGAGCCGCCTCCCGCCGCCCGGCTGCCGCCGTCCGCCGCCCGCGGTTGTTGCCGCCGCCTACGCCGTCTCCTCCGTTTCTGCCGCCGCCCGCGCCGTCTCCGCACCTCCTGCCGCCGCCCGCGCCATTTCTCTACTCCCCCTGACGCCGCCCACGCTTTTCCCGCACCTCCTGCCGCCGTCCTTTCCCCTTTTCCCCGCTCTGCCGCTGCTTGTCCACGGCCGCGCCCTTTCACCTCCCGCCGCCGCCTGCGCCGTCTCCTTCACCCCCTACCGTCGCCCGCACCATTTCCCTACTCCCCTGTCGCCGCCCACACTCTTCCCGCACCTCCTGCCGCCATCCTTTCCCTTTTCCCCTGCTCTACCGCTGCTCGTCCACGACAGCGCCCATTCACCTCCCGCCTCTGCCCGCGCTATCTCCCTATGCCTGTTGCCGCCCGCACTCTCCCCGCGCCTCCTGCCGCCATCCACTCCCCTTCCCGCCGTTCTGCCGCAGCGTTCCACCGTCGCGCCCTCTCTCATCCTGTCTCCGCCCGCACCGCGCAGCCTGTTTTTTTTTCCCCGTCGCGCGTTGCCCATAGCTGTCGGGCAGCCTTGCGCCCACGTCCCCTTCTCCACGACCGCTGCCCGCTCACGTCCCTTTTCCTCCTTCTAACCCCGCCATTCGACTCGGCCTATCTGCCCGCGACACCCCATCCCGCTGCCGTTCACTCGCCACCCACGGGCGTTTCTACCACGCTGGTAGACGTTCAGCACGCACGGCCACGTGATCGCGTCCGTGGCTTCGGCGGTTTGCATCACATCGACAACACGCCACCTGTTACGACCGAGCTGCCGCCGACGACGACAACTCCCGCGTCCTTATTCTTGCCGGCATCTTCCCGTCGCTCAGGACTCCCATACTCCTATGGATCTCCGGTTACGCATATCTGTCGCCAGCGCGACATCGGTACCCCTCACTCGCCCTCCTTTACGTCCTTTACTTTCTTCAGTGCACTTTCGGTTCGCCTCTTCCGCGCTCGGGTTCGTTAGGTGAGCGAAAGACAGGTTGAGATAACGACGAAAATACTACGAGAGTCTTACCTGCCTGGTACGAGTCGGGCCCTCCCGATGCTTGTGAGCACTACAGCGGGGTTTTTCCATTTGGCGACGTACTCGCCCTCGACCCTCTCGGGAGAGGTTCAGGAGGTCCGTCCGACCTCACTCAAAGCGATCCCGTCTATTCTCTGGAACGGCATCCACTGCTCGTCGGCGCACACACGTACAACACGTAGGGACTTTCGCATTGCACGTCATCATTATCACCTGTCTTTAGCATCCATCGGACAACGTCGATCGACGTAGTCTGATTAGTCCTCGATTCGATACCGAGCCCGTATCCTTGGTGACGACCGGACGACGTCTTGATGACGTCCGGCATCACCAATGGTGCAGATTCAGTGCTGGCGACGTCACAAGCCGTGCAGGGTGGTCGTGTTGGAGTTCGGCGAACAAAATTGGCTAGTCGAGCATGCACTACATGGTCTGGTGCGGGGTCAAGCGCGAGCGATTCACGGCAGGCCGTCTGCATGGCACCAGCAACCGCCACGTAACCGGTTATGTGTCACACGCACTAGTGCGTCTGAGGAATGAGGAAAGAGGGGAGGGGTTGGGAAAACGAGCGTGCGCACGAACGAGGGCTATGTCGGCGCAACTAGTCCTTCAACCTCCTTCTCTCCTTCTCCCTTCTTCTTCCTCTCGTCTTCTTCTCTTCTTCCTCTTCACCCTTCCCCTTCTTCCTACATGAGATCTGGACGATGCTAACTGCCAGAACACAAATTCCAGATCTGAGAACATGGGGCGCCCATCATGGCCTTATATAGGGCCATGATGAGCCTTTACAAAGAGTTCAAATCAGGGGTCCAATAAGGGGACCCCTATTACAACAAAATAAACTTTTAAAATTAAACAATGCAACGATATAGACGAGTATGAACATGACAATATGGACAAATATGAACATGATGATACAGACAAACACGATGATATGGACGAACATGATGATACGGATGACGGAGACAAAAACACGATAAATTGACGAACAAAAAGAGCACAAGCCGACGAGATATTCGAGTCCGTCGGTGACACGGTTGTGGTTTTCACCCAGGATATTAAACCTGAGTTTCTTTGCCATAGCCTTGGCATGCCGATCGTGCGGGGCACGAGCCGGTGAGTCATTGGTATTGATGAGGACGGCTTCGACATGGTGACGGTGATCTTGGGCAGCCCTCTCCATCACACAGTCAGCTGCGGTAATGACTATGGCGGTGCGGGTTGTGGCCCGAACACGAGCGTGAGAGGCAGCAATGGAGTTAGTGTGCAACTATGCGCGAGACGGTGCGTCGGACCGCGAGATGCACATGACGAGCAATGGTGGGGCGCGGGGTCATGCATGACATATTCAACGTGGATGGTCGTTGAGCTAGGTGCCCAATCTGTGGAGGCGGAGATTGTAGGGGAGATAGGTACTATGGTGTGGCCGCGTTGGTGGACAAGCAGCGCGTGCGACCGTTAGCCCAAGTGCGCAAGAGACACATGGCTCCATGCGCGATTCAACGACAATGGACGATGACCAGTGACCTATTGGCCCGAGATGACCCTACTGGGCGTGGCGAGGGTCGGGTGTGAAGACATCGTGATGTCGGGTGAAAGTGGCGGAATGTAGTTGTGTTGAGGGTGTGTGCTAGGCAGCAGAAGGCCTGAATGCATATCGATGCATCCATAGGCCTGACGCGTGCATGAGGGTTTCTCCTGCAGAGATCCCGGTCGCCGGGCAGTCTGGCACGCGCGCAGCGGGCGCTAGAAGTCAGCAATTGACCATGTGAAGGTCGCATGGGCCCACTGAGCAACTGGTAGGACCAGCACACGTGCAACCGATTGGCACATAGACCCCTGCAGATGCTGGCGACACGGCCATATTCGATGCAGCACGGCCCGATGAAGATGCGACCGTGGGCTGCACAAAGATGGGCAAGTGGAGTGTGACAGCTCTGAAGGACCAAGCTTTCTCCTCCTCAGTCCTTGCTCATTCTCCTTCTCCTCTTCCTTCCTCCTCTCATTCTCCTTCTCCTTTCTTCTTCCTTACGTGAGACCAAGAGATGAACAAACTACACTTCGATAATTTCTGGTCTGAGAAATATAGGGATCCATTGTGCCCCCTTATATAGGAGCACAAAGGCCCTTACTAAGAGCAGAGGAGCCCTTGGTAAGGGCACAAGTGCCCTTAAGAGGGGGGGTCTTATACATAGGACCCCCTTTACACAAAAATAAAGGTATGTTTCACACGTGTGTTGACAACATGAAACGACACGACATGCAATGATACGAACACGAACACGACAAGATGGACATGGACACGATGAAGACGAACACACGAACACGGTAAAATGACGAATAGAACGAGCATGTACCGATGAAAATCAAAACCTAAAAAATACGGATGTGCTTTACCACGTGTAGCTGAACCCGGGTGTCTTCATTCGTGCCTTGGCGTTCTGGTCGGACTAGATGCAGACCGGTGGGGCTGTCAATGGCAAGGAAGGAGGCTCCAAAGACGTTTCCAATGGAGTGAGTCCACGCTCCAACACACGATGCCTGCTTCCATGATATCAATCATGTTTAAGCTTGCCATCCGCAAATTAATCATCCAATTCTGATGTAAATTTCTATCTAAATTCCTTCACTTGGACAAGATGGAATAAATGGGATCACTTTCAAAACATACTATTTTAAAATCAATAGTAATTTCCTAACTTATTTAATATAATCATCTGTACGATGAAAATGTAGTTTTCACATATTCATATTACCAGTTCACGTTCATTCACCTAAAGTCAACAGCTGAGTGATATCCAATGCTTTGAACTATATGTTCATTTTTTTCCAGAAATACAAATTATTATAATTTATTCTTAAACATAGTGAGTTGACTTGGTCAACACATTCTAATTAGTTGGCTTTCTCATTGATTTTTCATCTGATTTTTAATCACATTCTGATATGTTTTAGATAACTTGGACAGGAATACTTTTATAGTTTGCTAAATAGATTCATTATACTTATTATCTATTATTTATGCATTTTGGCATAATTTTATCAATTCAGTTATTTTAAAATTCAACCTCAGCTCAGTATGGATTCAGGTCAAACTAATTATCATACTATAGTTTATACATTGGTATCAATGCCCACATTGAAGCTACTAAGCTACCACCAGTATCAATGCCCACCCATTCATCCAATCAATGCCACACAATACACTTCCGTGATTGCCTAATGATAAATCAAAATTAGTGTATTTTATGATTTTAGAAAAAACACATCTTACTTACTTTATCATAAACACTACACAATAAAGGGATCAGTCACCATGGATGTATGAATCTAAATTTAGTAATTTTGATAGCTTTGGAAATTTTTGAAGGAATTTTAAGAAATAGAGTGATATTTTTAGATTTTAACATATTTTCAATATAATAAATGTGTGAAATGTGTGATTTGGACGAATTTTATCATTTTTGTAATCCATTTAACACTGTAATTAAAATATAAATAATTAATAACCTTTGTGGTTTTATGTTGGTAATAAGTACATGTAAATAAAGGAATACATGAGGTGAAAACAAGTGCATGAGTGCAGCTCTCATCTGCAAACAAACAGGCAACTTGTGGACAAAAATGGCCCATGGTGGGGCATGTACAAGAGGTGAGGGCATGCAGACGTTGCATGTGTTTTGTGCATGGTGAATGGTGGGGGAGAGGGGAATGTGGTGGACCCTGGTTTTAGAATGGGACATGGCAGAGCTTTATTTAATTTCTCTGTTAGTCGAACTTGACAAAAAATGTGTATTCTAGAGAGAAAATGGGTCTGACAATTTTGTAAAATATATTATTAGATAGAGAATCTAATGCAAAATAGATGGAAATGAAGTAAATGAATATGGTTTTAAATTTAAGGATGAATGTGATGGATAATCTTGGAGAAATAGGTTTTTTATGATTTAATTGTTATATAATAAAAAAATATGATTCTATGCTGAGGACACTTCTCAAGTACTTGCTTTTACTCCCAAATCAATACACATTGCATGGTCAACAGAATTTTCAAGAATAATGAACAAACAAATAATGTTTTCTTGAACCACGTGAAAAGACCTAAATCTAGGTAAACTATTTATAAGTCTGGCTGAAAACCGTTTGTCTAGAATGTCAGAATGATTGGAGAGGGAGATTATTCACATTCCTTTAAAAGCTGCTCTCTTCATCCTTTATTACTCTTCAAGTTATTATGTATTTGTATTGGGTTGACCTATTTTGGTGTGAAGTCAGATCACAACCCACAATCATATTAGCGATACTTTGAAGACCAACTCCATTTTTTTCTTTTTTGACCCACAAGCCCAATAACCTAGCTTGATGTCTCAACAAGTGCCCCAGTACAAATATAATCTTGCTATTTACTTTTTCTTATGACATCCACATCTGAATGAAACTATCAGAATGAGGAGAAAGCTATTATAAACACAAGTAATTATTTTGAAATTATTTTCCACAGAATTTCCAACAATTATGAAAAATATTATGAAATGAATAGCTTTCGCCAGTCTAATTTATTTCAAAATAAAAAATATTCCATTTTAATTTTTATATTTTATTTCACTATTTTATTCTGTTTATTTTATATTTTATAAATAAAATAAATTAAAAATACCTTTCTACCAAAAATTTGGACCTTACACATTTTCTCTATGGATGAACACTTTCACTCTATAAGTTTATGGAAAAATTATATATTTTTTTACTTGAATTAGAACCTTCCACAAATATTTGTAGCCACAAATATCCTCATCATAAATCAACTAATATATACTTCGGGCTAACTAATAAACTGAATTATAATTTTCACAAGGCTGAAAATTAGATGGTGCTCAATAATTATTAATAGGTAATATTCAATGCATTATGAATTATATCACGGTAAGTAGCATATATATATATATATATATATATATATATATATATATATATATATATATGTGATTTCTAAAATTGCTATGCATAAAAAAGTATCTATAAAATTGCTAAAAAATCATATAAAATAGATATGATTGATGTATCAATATGATCATGAAGGAAAAAATGCACATGATTGTAAATATAATAATAGAAGCTCTATTTATGGATGTAAATGGAAAATAACGCCCTAGTTGATGGTATTCCTCTCTGCGACTGGCACTAGAGGAACCGCGGGGCACTTCATAGCGAGAAGCAAGTCTTGGGATGAGACGCCCATGCAAGGATCTCAATTCTCATTTGAAGGTTCTGCAAAAGTTTTATTTATAGCAATGGTAATTTGTAATTACATTTTCTCAAGATCTATTCACTTAGATAGATTTTTGAACTCAAAAATCGACAACTCCTGGTTATATAAAAATGAAATCCTCACGGAAAATGCTTAAGAAAGGATTGCTTGGGTTTATGAAAAGGTTGTTTGGATTTCTCGCTCCGTGTCCGCTCGTAAACTCGTGCCTTTACTTCGTAACTCTTCATTAAGCCGAGTTTTATTTCTTATTTCTTTTATAAATATGAAATAGAATATTATTACTTCTAAAACCTCATGTTACCCTGGATTAAAATAATTTCCCACACGCTCTGTTCGATTCATTTCTTTTTGGTAAATTAGAACCTTTCATTAAAATAATAAATGTAGTGAAATCAGACTTTAATTAACATATATTTCATAAAATAATATATTTCCAATTTTATATCAAACATCGAGGCAATCTAGGCCCCTCGCACTGAAAATGGACAAATCTCGTTTTCTATTAGTACCCTGTTGAAATAAGAAATGAGGAGATTATGAGCTAAATAGATCAGGAATATATCAATGGAATCACTATAGGACTTTAGAAAGTTATTTATTTATTTTTTCTCGTATAGAAGCTAAAAAGTTTCCACCCCACATGGTCACCTCATGCTTGTAGGAGCAAAGCTTTTTTGTCTAAGGCAGAAAAAAATTTTAAATAGCATTCGGTCGCTTATATTCTCTGACATTCAGTCTCATGCTGCATCTATTGAAAATGATACTTTTTCCTAGATTACTGAATTTGTCTTTAGATTCTAAGGGTTACTTTAAACCGTTTTTTTTTTGGAGTATGATTTCAATCTTTCTAATGTCATCATATACTGGTACGGAAAATGCTAATAATCATCATATACTCAACGTGGCAGGCGGCTCAACTCATGATACATTTCACTGTAGAAAGTCATAGGTCGACTGCAATGAGGCCATTTAGCACGTCTTCTTAGAATAAAAGCCCAAAACCTATTCCAGCGCTGTAAAACCTGGTAGGGGCGAAATCACATTCCTCTGCAACATTCTTGATAAAGACATCGACGTGAGCATTTTATTTCAGCACGTTGACAATCTACCCCTCCCCCTTCATTTATAATGCCTCGCTTTGTACAGTTTGATGATGGGGAGGAGGGCAAAACGACGCAAGGAAAGACAAGCAGGTCACGGGAGAGAGCTGCCCGGATGGATGACGGGTGTCCTTGTTCATCCGTGGTCCATGCCCGAAGCCGAATATCAGTATCACGCGTTCGCTGGGATTCCTTCCCGGGGCCCCTTGCAGAGTAGAAACTTTAAAGAAAGCAAGAGGCATCATAGCGATAAAGACCGCGCAAGGCAACAAATGAGAAGCAAATATACGTGGACCCTCCCCCTTCGTTTCTGTCTATTTTAGAGAGAGAGAGAGAGAGAGCGAGGTTGTGGCAATAGGGTAACGGTGCGGCGCCGGCAAAACTGTTGGATTCCTGCCTGCTACGAACGGCAGCTTACCCAAGAAAACGTGAGGGAGAAGAAGGCCGATCTGTCGAGGACCACCATCGAAGAAGAAGATGACGAAAGCCGTCGCCGCCATTGTCCCATCTGCTTCGGTCAGCGTTGATTCTTCTGCCATGCAGATGCAGGGGTTTTTGGGAAATCCCGTTCTACCCGCCGAAATCTTACTCTCTTTATCTGGGTGTATTTCTCTCGCAATTTCTCTTTTATCTCTCTCTCATTTTCTATCTATCTCTCTTTATGCTCTTTTTATCGTTCTGTACATCTCTCCCTCTCCATCCATTTCTCTCGCCTTCCTTTCAATCTTTCTCTCTTCCACTCTTTCTCACTCCCCCTCTTTCTTACACTCCCTATCTCTATCTCTCTCCCTTCAACTCTATCTCACTCTCCCTCTTTCTATAACTCTCTCTTTCGTACTCTCCCTTTCTCTATTTCTCTCTCTTCCCTCTCCCTTTCTCTCTCTTCTTCTCAAGATTTCGTTTTCTCACTCTCCCTTTGTTTATTGATCTCCCTTTCTCTATTTCTCCCTCCTCAACTTATCGCTTTCTCACTCTCCCTTTGTCTATTAGTCTCTCTTTCTTACTCTCCCTTTCTCGCTTTCTCCCTCTCTGTATTTCACCCTCCATTTCTCTCTCCCTTTGTCTATTACTCTCATTTTGCCTTTGTCTCCCTCCTCTCCTTCTCACTCTCCCTTTGTCTATTACTCTCTCTTTCTTACTCTCCCTTTCTCTATTTCTCTCTCCTCTCTTTCTCACTCTCCCTTTCTCTATTTCTCTCTCCTCTCTTTCTCACTCTCCCTTTCTCTATTTCTCTCTCCTCTCTTTCTCACTCTCCCTTTCTCTATTTCTCTCTCCTCTCTTTCTCACTCTCCCTTTCTCTATTTCTCTCTCCTCTCTTTCTCACTCTCCCTTTCTCTATTTCTCCCTCCTCTCTTTCTCACTCTCCCTTTCTCTATTTCTCCCTCCTCTCTTTCTCACTCTCCCTTTCTCTATTTCTCTCTCCTCTCTTTCTCACTCTCCCTTTCTCTATTTCTCTCTCATCTCTTTCTCACTCTCCCTTTCTCTATTTCTCTCTCATCTCTTTCTCACTCTCCCTTTGACTAATACTCTCTCTTTCTTACTCTCCTTTTTTTATTTCTCTCACCTCTCTTTCTCCCTCTCCTTTTTTCTATTACTCTGTCTTTCTTATATTTGATCTTTTTCTCTCACCTTCTCTCTTTCTCACTCTCCCTTTTTCTATTACTCTTTCTTACTCACCTTCTTTCTTTTTCCCTTTCCTTCTCTCTTTTTTACTCTCCCTTTTTTTATTTCTCTCTACTCTCTTTCTCACTCTCCCTTTGTCTAATGCTCTCTCTTTCTTACTCTCCCTTTCTTTATTTCTCTCACCTCTCTTTTTCACTCTTCCTTTTTCAATTACTCTTTCTTACCCTCCCGCTCTCTATTTTTCTCTCCTTCTCTCTTTTTCACTATCCCTTTATCTATGTTTTCTCTCTCTCCCACTCTCCCTTTCTATTTCTCACTCTCCATCTCAATTTATCTTTTTCTCATGCTCCCTTGCTCTATTACTCTTTCTCTCTACAACTCTCGGTATGATTCTATCTTTCTTTTTCTACTCTTTTTCTCTTTTTCACTCTCCCTTTCTCTATTATTTTTCTCTCTCTTTCTTCTTTACTCATCCTTTCTCTATTTCTCACTCTCCCTTACTCTTTCTCCTCATCTATCTTTCTCTTTGTCTTTCTCCTTCTATATTTCTCACTCTCCCTTACTAAATTTCTCTTTCTCCTAATCTGTCTTTTTCTTTGTCTTTCTCCTTCTCTATTTCTCATTCTCTCTTACTCTATATCTCTCTCTGTATCTCTGTTTCTCTATTTCTCTCTCTGTATTGCTCTTTTTCTATTTCTCTCTCTGTATCTCTTTCTCTATTTCTCACTCTGTATCTCTGTTTCTCAATTTCTCTCTCTTTATCTCTGTTTCTCTCTCTCTCTATGTATCTCTGTTTCTGTATTTCTCTCTCTGTGTCTCTCTTTCTCTATTTGTCTCTCTGTATCTTTCTCTATTTCTCTCTCTGTATCTCTCTTTCTCTATTTCTCTCGCTGTATCTCTGTTTCTCTATTTCTCTCTCTCTATCTCTATTTCTCTATTTCTCTCTCTGTGTCTCTCTTTCTCTATTTCTCTCTCTGTATCTCTCTTTCTCTATTATTCTCTCTGTATCTCTGTTTCTCTATTTCTCTCTCTGTATCTCTCTTTCTCTATTTCTCTGTCTGTTTCTCTATTCCTCTCTCTTTCCATCTTATCTTTCTCTACTTCTCTTTCTTTCTCTCCCTTTGTCTCTATTTGTTCTCTTTATGTTGCACTCTCTCCTGCAATCTACTTTTTTCTGCAGGCAGAAATCGGCATTTATGATGCGTACGCGACGTACACGGTACAGCTAGACATGGTCGTTCTGTTCTGTTCGTTTGAAACGAACACAACATTCGCACAAAAGAACTGCACAGGCCCTTGTTCTTTGTTCTGTTCTTTTTCTTTTTCAAAAACGAACAAAATTCACACATTCACACAAAATTAGACTAAAATTCGCACAAAGCGAACAAAAGAACTGAACATGGGTCTGTTCAATGTTCTGTTCGAATTCGTTTTTGTTCTGTTCGGAAAACCGAACAGAACGAACAATTCGCACAAATTCGCACCAAAAGAACAGAACGACCAGTCTCCTGCATTGAAGGTATTTAGGGTCGTAAGATCCAAGCATAAAGACCCATTTGCGTCACCGTTTAGGTAATTTTCAAAGGGTTGTAGGACGGTAAGAGGCCGGTTGGTAGGGCTCTAAATGACAATGATTTTGTTCTCACCTCATCGTATTTGCTTCGCGAGGGATGACTCTCCAACTTATAGAGGGAAGGGTCTTCTCACTATGGACTTCGGTCAGAGAGGTCTGTCGGTTAAGAAAATGCAATGTTCTACCCTAAATCCTTGCCTAATGCTCTCAGAGGAATCAATAATGGAAAGCATCCCTCGCACGGAGTTTCCGGCAGAAAGACGTTGTCTCTTTCGTCAGCGAAGAAACATGATGAATTCAATTGCCAGTTTTTTAATTCGCAGTACCACAAGTATACGTGTTGGGTAAGCTCATATGAAGGAATTGAACAAAAATATATTATATATCATGGAGAAAGAGAGTGAAACGTGACTGATTCTTAGTTCTCTTTCACCCACATATTTTACCCTCGCTGTGGTTACGATAATAGCTAAGCTGAAGTACCAAGTACAGGCTGGGGATTGTGAATAACATTGTTTTGTGTAGGATGGCCGAGTTACACTCAATATCTTTGTAGAACAGGGAAAAGTTTGAAGCAAACGCCAAACCTTGATTCGATTGGAGATTGTGCAGAGAAACCTTGGCGAAATAAAACTGATGAACGACAGGAAGAAATTGGGGGGCAAACGTGCATTGTGAGTAGTTTAATACGCGATGCTACTTTACATGTAAAAGTGAAGAAAATATAGGAGGCCGGCTAACTCCATGTTTGCTGTAATAGGTTATGTGGATATATCTAGAACCTCATTTTGACGTCGAGATAAATCTTTATGAGAACTTTAAAATTGGTTGCACAACCCAACGGGAAATATGAACGAGGGTTTTGTTCATCTACTAACACAGGAACACATGGATATGTAACATTGAAAGTTTGAACGGAATACTAATTTATCGCATAATCAAAGCAAAGAAATAAAGAGCGGATGGAATTAATAATATTAATCAAAGAACGCACATTTCAAGGAAGAGAACAGAAAAATTAGCTTAAGATGACTAAGGAACTCGTGACGAATCCACAGTTTTTCTTTTTAACAGCTTTTATGAGGAGACAATTTGAATCTAAATTTATTGGTGTTTTGAAATTCGTACCATTTGACAAGCTCGCATCCCAATGTTCTCAAGGCATAAATTCCTTTGTGTAAAACTCTCGGCATTATCATTCAAGCGTATTATTTAGCGATGAAAAAATTACTTTGTTGAAGCGTTCTCCCTTAATACCAATCGATCAGAGCTGGGTTTGCCGTCCAAGTGAACTTAAAACTCACATGATGGAGAGGAAATTTTCATCTCGTAAATCGAGAACAATCCAAAAATCGAAATGTCTAACTTGAATTCTCTGGTCTCCGTTAAGCATAAGAGCGCACGAATTTGCTGAGGGCTTCGAAGAATATATAATTAATAACTTGAATCAATATAAAAAGTTTTTAAGATCAATAAAAATGTCTCAGATCTATTCTGGCGAACCAGGGACTAAAAGTGTTCCGAAGGATGCAGATAAGTGCAATTGGAAAATGCTCTTAAAAGAGAGAAAACACAATATGCTTCCATTACTTCTTCATTATTTCATGGAACTTCTTATCAACTTCACTTTTTCATTATTTGAAAAGATGACGGGCGTAGACCTCTAGACTCCAGAGACCCAGAATAACCTTAAAAAATTATCTTCAATTGACGGCATGAGAATGTTCCTTGCTTCCCCAGAAGCTAGAGCTGTTGTTTCCTGGGACTGGAAGGAAGTTCGTTTCTATACTCTCTCTCTCTCTATCTATCTGTCCATCGATCTATCCATTGATCTATCTATCTATCTATCTATCTATCTCTATCTATATATCTCTCTCCATCTCTATCTATATACTCACAGTCTTCGTGCTTCTCTTCTTGCCTCGTTTTCTTCTCACTTACATACTAACTTTCTCTCCCTATCTTTTTTTTGTCATCATCCTGTATTCTCCTTGTTCTCTATCTCTTTGTCCTAAATCTCTGTCCCTTTCTAAATCTTTAACTCTTACACCCACAAAGTCTCCCTACGTCTTGTTTTCCCCCTCAGTGCAATAGATACATCTTTCCTCTCTGTAATCGTAGATTATTTGGGTATTATATATCCCTTCTTTTGGCGACCTCGCGTCCTTACCCGTTCTATGGCCTTCTCTATTTTCAACAGAAAAACTACTTTCTTCTCATTTTTTGTCATTTGGTATTGCACGGCGCCTTTCACTCGAGTTCTTCTGATTCCCCTACCAATTACTATCTCAATTCTAGTACCATTTATCTTCCGTTATGACTCTCTTCGTTCTCCAACAGATTTTTCCATCGCGTCCTTCTGCTTGTCTCTCTTCCCGTGCGGTATCTTTTTTCTGCAGTACGTTAATTCTTTCAAAAATGTTCTTGTTTCTTGGGAACTCTCCGGTTTGAACGCTAAGGAAAAATGGAGAGACCTATCATTATTTATCTTAAGTACTTAAAGAAGAGAAAAGAGCCTGAGTTCAAAAGATAAATCTTTTATATAATCAAACTCGACGCTTGTTAAGTGCCTGAAGCACTGGAGTACACTTTAAAGGAAACATCGATACTTGTGTGCTCTCCTCCTTATGGGAAAGCCGTTCGACAGATAGAACCCGCCCTTATGGATTTCCTTTGTAGCTTCTTCGTTACCACAAGAGCGACGCGTAATCCATACTACAAACATATATGATCGGCCAGAAAAAAATGGTACACAGAAAAATGTTAAATTACATCAAGGACAGAGGAAAGAAAGGACTAAAATGCGACTATCTGCCGTTCAAATGATGCTCCAAAAGAGCTTCTAGTCGACATCGTCACTATTATACAACACGATTGATTGATTTATTGATTGAGATATAAAGATAGATAGATAGATGGATTAATGGAGGTACGGTATATGAATTGAAAGAGATGGATAGTTTGATAACAACACGGATAAATAAAACCATAGTGATTATCCACCTTCAGGGAAATAGAAGTATAGGAAGGATGCCGAGTCTAAACCATGGTGAACCATGAAGATGCTGTCAGAAAGTGAAGAAGAGATCCTCCTGCGCTAGGTTGACGTTATTCATCGAGTTAGAAGAACATGTACAGGAAAAAAACTGCCCCTCATAGACATCTCATATCTCCTACCGCACTTAAGTGCTGGAAACAAGCAGATTAAAGGAAAACCTAGCGTCGCTCCAGCTGTACCTTCCAACGACAAGAGAGACGGAAAGAGAAGCTATGTCGCCGGCCTAGCCTTCCCATTTCAGGTCTGCAAAAGATGCGTCTTGAATTCTCCCATATGCTTTAGGAGCCAGAAGTTTCGAGCCTGATTCAGACAGAAATAAGTAACAAACACAGTATGCATTTAACGGGAGCTGCCGATGCGCTGCAGAAGGCAGCCAGGCTTCGCACGTGAATAATATCTATGTAAAGGAACGATCTCCTTCTAAATCGGTAAAAACGAAGGAGTTGCAAGACATAGCAAACGTCGACGGAAATTAGGTTTGCCAGCAAGAGGAAAATATAAGTGCAACGGGAGAAAAACGTCTGAGTTCTCGGGGATTGGAGCAAAAGATGATAATAATAAAATTTGAGACACAGAAAGAGACCAATTCAGAGAAGCATTAGATCATTATTTTGCCGCGCAATTCCAGATTTCATGTGTACAATCGATGGGTTTATCAAGAACTTTCTGATTTCAACGTCAGGGAACCGTAAAGAGAAAGAATTTGATGTGTAGACAGTACAGCAGCCTGAACTTTAAGCTTGAATCTTGGTTGCATGAACGAAGCTTTGCGCATCGGGCACATAAATTCTGCGGGAATTTCGCTGGCAGAGCGAATGACATCTTCTTCGTCGTCATTGCCTTGTGTCTCTGCCCTCAGCCGTTGCCTTACACTTAAGCCGCCAGAGAAGGTCGCATCTCACATCTCCAAGTCCAGAGACAAGGGCTGTTTACCTTTACGCGGCGACTCCTCTATCTCTGTAGAGCTAAGCCCGAACTGAGCACGCGCCAAGGGAGGCTTTTCAACCGGTTGGCCTTCTTCGCCGCTAGCTTTCGCCATTGACGAGTCCAAATTCACCCCAAAGAGCCTCACCCGCTTGGCCGCAACGTCACCGTGGCGCGCAGTCAAGGACTCAAATCCCACCGCCGCCGACGCGCCGCCGAGTTGCACCCCTTCCTGAGACGTAGACCCTGTCGATCTCAGATACATGTAGGGGTTATTCGGGGCATTGTAGCTGTACCCGAGTTGCCGCCCGTAGTCGTAGATCTTAAGAGAAGGAGGAGAAGGAACGGAGAGGCTATTCCAGGGGATGACCGGACGGGAAAACGAGAAGAGAGACGTGGAGTCGTGGTGGTAGCCGGCGATGGGGAACCGGAGGAGGCGAGGCGGGTCAAGGGTCGAGTCTACTCGGCGCTTCCAGTCGATGAAGAGGCGGTCGCGGGCGGCGGCGTCGCCCACGCCGCGGCCGAAGGAGACGGTGTCGCCGGCGTCAAGGCGCTTGTCCTTGACGAAGCGGCTCCAGCCCTTGGTCATCACGTAGCTCTGGCTGCTGTTCCAGTAGGAGTATCGGAATCGCCATGGCTTTCCCGTTCTGTCTTCGAAATTGAGAAGCATGCCTTTGTCGTGGGCCGCGTCGAGAGGGAAGTACTTCTCCGCGTGTTGCTTGGGGATGACAAGCCTGTTGAGCTTGCCCACGTCGCTGGGGGTCACCACTTTGTCGAACATGTGTTCTTTCTCTACCAAGGCGGCTTGGAGGGGCTGCTTGCCGGCGCGATTGCCCTCTGAGAAGTCCATCCCTGGTTGCGCAGAAGAAGAGCTTGAAGAGGGATGGGGGTAGTGAGAAGATTGCGGTTTCTCTTCCTCCATGGCTTGTTATATCAGAAATCTGGGTGTTATAGCGAATGTGAGAGTCCAGTGCCCTGATACATAGCCTCTTCTCCCCATCTCAGTGCCCTATTTTTTAGAGAGAGGCGTTGAGGGCTATGATTTGGGGAGTTATGTTTTTGACCGGGTTCTACAGAGGATGAAGGCGAAGGAGAAGAAGAAAGGTAGACTCATTGACCTGCACTAGAGGAGACTGCGGGGGCTCTGACAAGGCGGCTACCTCGCCTTGTTTTTGCGGGTGACGCCCGTGGAAGGTTCCCAGAACCGGATCCTGGTAAAGTCTACCTTCAAGCGGAGAGAGATAGCCATCCAGGGGGAGGATAGAGACGCCTAGAGAGAGAGAGAGAGAGAGAGAGAGAGAGTTTGTGTGAGCCTGCTAGATAGAGAGCTAGAGAGAAAGAGAGGAGGAGGAAAGATCTGAAGCGCTTAAGGACCGCCGGCGCGGGCAGGAGAAGGGTGGTTGGACAGCGAGAAGAGGGCCTACGGAGTATCTGGTTACGCTCATGTGAGGCTGTCGTCCTCACCATTCCTTTATTTACGACGTTTTGGGATTGGCTTGGACAAAACCAGCTGCTTTACTTCTCCGTTCTGTGATGTAAGCCCTGAGATCTGCGTCGCAGAGACCCTGTCGGCAAGCCACACGGCCATTCTGTGTGCCATTAATGTCTAAATAATTGCTATCATTGCCGCAATGTATAGCGATACGTCTTCGTTTAAGTGGAAAATCAGAAGAGAGAAAAAAAAAAGTATAAAATATTATAGAGAATGAGGAAAATAAGAAATTCAATCATCGCAGGTGGAGGCGAGACTTAACCCTCCTGCCATTCCTGGGGTGCTCATACGGGTTGAGGATTTCCGTCCAAGCAACCGCGGCCCACTGCAGGTTTTCATGGTCTTGTGAGAGCCCTAGGAGAGAGGATAATTTGTTGACCCCATTCCTCTGAGAACAAAAAGCCCAAAAGATTTAATAATCTCATGGACATCCGCCCAGAACTGCACGATCTGGCGGGGCGACCTGTGTTCGAGGTGCCCCCCTCCTTAAATATTAGAGAGTGGTCCTCTGCGCCAAGCTCACCTTATGTTACCTTGTCTTAAATCTTCATCACTCCTATGATCGTGCTTACGCATATGAAAAGTCGAGATTAGCCGGCATCCGGTCGCCACCCATTGCACGGCACCGGGTAATTTAATGGAAACCCACAGTTTCTTCTTGCCGGGCGAGTAGAGCATCCATCCCAAGGATATAGGAATAAGAGAGAGAAACTGGGTCGAAGTATAAAAATGATTACCAATCCATGGTCAAATGATAAGCGTAGGGTTTAGTTTACTGCCTCAGGTAAAATGCACGAGAGATAGAGCATGGCTTCATCCTTCTGAACACTCGCCGGCTCATAAGATCAGAGCCGCCGGCACTGTAGAGTGGGTCCTCCCTCTGTCATCCCTTCTCCCCAAGAGATAATTTATAAAGGTCCACTAGATACACTTGTGAGTGTATATTTACTCGCAGAGAGTGAGAACGGGAGGCGTCTATAAGTGATTTTTGTAAAAAAATGGAAGGAAAAGAATAGAGGGATGGGTTCTCCATCTCTTGTGGCTCCCAGTAAACCGTCGGTTCTCCCCATCTCTCCAAGAGATAATTTATAATGGTCCATTAGCTACATTTGTTAGAGTAGACTTACTCGCGGAGAGTGAGAACGGGAAGCGACTGTAAGCGATTTTCTTAAAGAAAATGGAAGAAAAAGAAGAGAGGGATGGGTTCTTCCTCTCATGTGGCTCCTGGTAAGCCGTGGGCTGCTGTCCTAGGCAGAAGAGGAGGACAACCATCGTGGGCTTTCCCCCTTCACATGAAATGGTGAGCAATTTGGGCGTGGGCCAATTACTGAGGACGACAGATAAGATTAGATCGGCGGCTCCGCCCTGAAGTCGCTGCTTCCTTATGTGGTGGGGTCAGTAACTAGAGTCCTATTTAAGAGCCATTAAAACGCCTCCTGCTGTTTGGCGTTGGGCCTACTGGCACCGCCATGGCTGACGAGCTGCACAGCGTATTCCATCCATGGACCACATCTATACCGTCCTCCATGACGTTGCCATTTCTCTTAGAATTCTTCCCTCTAGTACCCCCGTTTTCGCAAGGCAGGATGTGTTTGCGACGTACTTTTATATCAATAACTGTGACAGTTCCTTTGACTTTTTTTTTGGGTTTTTCTTCTCGCCCAGATGCGTGGATTGAAACTATACTGTAATCCGGAGAATGAGTGAAATGAGACGGCTACCTTATTTCTATATAATCTTAAGCTATCTGTTTTCCCACGCGTGTTTAAGCAAAGGACTGCAGAAGTATTTTATGAGGGAGCCCAGGAAGCCTGTCATGAGGTCAGAGCAGAGCTTCTCCTTCTGCTATCGCAGAGAAATTTATCTCATGGCTGGTGGGGTAGCGCTCAGCTGTTTATCTTACTTGGAGATTAATATAGAAACATGAATCATATATTTTAATATACATAAAGAGAGAGATGGGTCAGTATCAATCCCTCTCTTTCTGCAGGGTAGATGAGGCATTATGCGCGGAGGATGACTCAGAGCCATCCATGAACTTTTGTTAATAGATACCTCAGAGGTCATGACCATGTATCGTCATTGTCAGGTCCATCCGGTATGGGAGTATTTTATGGGGTCTCTTGTTAATACGAACCACTCTCCATGGGCCACGGTCTTTTGAAAAAATTCAACCTCCCACCTAATTTCTCTCTCTCCTTCTACACCTCATCTGTCTCTCTCTCTCTCTCTATCCGTTCTCTCTTTCTTCCTTCTCTTTGTCCACGCATCTCTCTCTCTCTCCCCATCTCTCTCTCTCTTCTTCTCACTGTTGTCTGTCATCTGTCTCTTATGTCTCCCGCTACGCCTCTCTATCTCTTCATGTCTCTTTCTCCGTGCCTCTCCTCCTTTTTCTCATTCTATGCTCTGTCTGCCTCTCCTTCCCCTTCTCGCTTATTTTCCCCTACTCCTCTCCATCT
>NC_135836.1:9065480-9135480 GCF_029677425.1 Wolffia australiana | reverse complement strand
ATATACAGATTGAGAAAGAGATAGATATACAGATAGAGATAGAGGTAGAGATAGAAACACATATACAGATAGAGATTCAGATAGAGACAGATATACAGATAGAGATAGAGTTAGAGATAGAGATACAGATAGAGATAGAGGTTCAGATCGAGACAGATATACAGATAGAGATAGAGTTAGAGATAGAGATACAGATAGAGATATAGATAGAGATACAGTTAGAGTTAGAGATAAGATAGAGATAGATTTACAGATAGAGATAGAGATACAGATAGAGATACAGATAGAGATACAGATAGAGATACAGATAGATATGCAGATTTAGATGGAGATGGAGATAGAGATTGAGATAACAGTGTCTCTCTCTCCCTAAGCTTGGCAAAGACTTTTTAACCCCATGATTGTTACTATATACTTAAAAAAGAAGACACACCAAAGATTCTTGTGATGGTCTTGCGTAAAGACTCCCCAAAAAAATCAACGCTGACGTCAGCTCCTCCATCCGCTACCGCCTCCACGTGGCATAGGCCCAGCCACGTGGCAAGGGTCAACGTAGGCGCCTGACTGGACGCTGCCACGTGGTTGCTCCTGATCAAGAAAGTTGCATCTCTGCATGCGGTCTTTGAGAAGCCTGAACCTATCCATGACAGCCGCGTCAACGTCTAATGGCATGGGCCTGGTCAACGGAGGAGTCAACGGAGGTTCAACGGGTTTGACTAGGGCAGACTGACTCTTGACCAGATCGCCTTTTTCGCCTAGAAAAAAAAAATATTTTTTATTGCTTTTCCTGATCAAGTTTTGGGTTCAGTTCAGTACCTTTCCTTGGTTGGAGATCTAATCTTAGTACAGTGAGTTTATGCTTCAGGTGATGAACTGCCTCCTCTACCTCATACCACATGCTTTGATTGCCTTCACCTTCATCACTGGTCCTTCCTCCAGGAATCTCCTTGAACTAAAGCAGGATCAGGCAAATTCAAAAATGTTAATTTCCGCATTAGAATCATAAGTTATTGTTTCGGTCAAAGAATAAAAAAAATGAGCATGTATCTAAAGATGAATTCAAACAGACTTTTTATCAGGTTGATGTTTTACTATGAAAGAAGATGGTAAACCAGAAGGCCAAACTTGAGTCCAGGGATGAACTCTACCATCTAAATGATTTAGACCGCGACATGCGTCTCTATCGAGGATGTGATTCTTGAAAGAAATAAAGTCAATTAGAGACGATAAATTGGGAAAATGCGAGAATATTTTTGAGCAGTGGAATTACAGGGCCCAATCGGCATCGGGACACCTTCTAGGGATGATCAGCTCCTGTATTCCAATAGGCCTCACATAAGGATCATCTCCTTTATTCCAATCACATGAGGATGTGATTCAGACAGTCATGATGTACCTGATGAAATAATCATGTCTTCTGCCTCTTCAGCATTACTGCCTTCTGCTAATAAAGGTTTATCAGCGGTCCTACAGGTGAGGCGGAAGCTCTAGCTTACTGAGAATAACTATTTGCCATGGAAAACATAGTTGTTAACATTCCCAACTGCCTGGATTTGACTCATATCATTTTACATTGCCCACAACCGGTAGTCATTTCAAATAGCGACTGGGTCATGGTTCCAAACTCTCATTATCAAATTTGGAAGAAACAGAATGAGAAAGAAATTTAATTTATTGTTACTTCACTCCCTGAATATGCTATCTGGACTATAGTCGGCAATTCTACGGTCAATCTCCCGGGGGAGTGCTGGCCAGGTCATTTGCATTGGACACAGCATCCTGGATATCGGCATTGCAATCTAAGTTGCACAACAGTCAAAAGACAAAGATGACAGGAGGTGAAAATGATATGATCCCTGGCCCTCTTGAGGGACAGTCTCGTTTTTTGACCAGTAAGGGCATCTAGGCCTCTTCCGTCCCATGTTTTCTTTAAATAGCACGGCCCTCCCTTTAGGTGCGCAGACTGGAAGTTATCTTATTTGGCTACTCATGCCCCTCCTCTCGTCTCTTCTTATGTGCAAGCTCGTCTCCCTCTACGATCCCCTTCCTCGTGATTGCATCTACCTCACCGCGTCTTCAGGCGGCTCGTCCCCGGTCGATCCCTTCCTCATCAATTTGACCTCCTCCCAGATCATTCCCATTTCTTCTCTCTACCCGGGAGCTTCTACCTTGCCCTCTACTCCCCTCCGATACGAGCATAGATCGAGGATCGTATCAGAATACAAACAACATTTATTGATGACTGCAAATCATTTGACGGCTATTTGACATCATGTCAAAAACTCAACTTTTATTCAAACGCTTCTTTGAGAGTTAGAAACTCAATACACTGAATTATGCGACACCATTACCACTGCAATGGACTCACAACATTTGAAGATATGATTGCCTACCTGCCAAAGGCCAAATCCATTGTTTTTCATCACAGTACCCAGTATTTCCTTCTAGATGCTATGGTTCCATTGGCAAGCTGAAACTGATTGCGAGGGGAAAGGGAGACATGTCCAAAACAGCAGACTCTTTGGTAGGATTGATTTAGATTGCAGATGGCACAACACTCTTCTTTCTCAAATTTGTCCTCAACTTGACCTCGAAGGACACAAATATCATTAACACTTTATTCGAATGTTTGAAGGGGGGCCTGCTGCAAACCAGCAGCCAACTCATTAGACCTATCCTGCTTGCATACCCTCAGCTCCAGTCTACCCAGGAGGCACAACCAGTAGCACATCATCGTAACTGGAAAGCAACGCCACACATGACCTCAAATCGATACCAGATATCTACTGGAGACATCTGCTCAAGACCAAGGTAGGCTGCCTATAGGTGATAGAACATGTTTGCAAATTAATGCTCTTCGCTCTATTCCTATCCCATCAAATCGAAAGTCTATAGAACTCAGTGGTGCTCTTCACGTTTGCTCTATTCATATCCCAACATGTTTGCAAGTATCTTGATAAATGCTACAACATCATAGAATGAAAATTTGGGAGCATTTTCTACCGTGAATATTGTCAAGCTCAAGAAAAATTCCCATCGAGGAATGATACCAGGAGGCCTATGTCATAGGCACTGCCAACAACCAGGACAGGGTGCATCATCCGCCAGAGAGACACCAATTGACTCAAGTGTAAGGTTGTGAACCATTGTAGGTAATCAGATGTTTGACATGTAAAGAAACATCACCAGCAGGAGCAATTATAAAAAATCATTGGCCACTTAATGGGTCATAATAGTTATTTCCATGTTTTATTAGGGTTTGAATTTAATTTTTAAAAGAGTTGTCTATCAAAAGCAGATGAGATGGATAAATAAGTCACGTTCGACATTCTGCCTTCCTCTTTTCAATTTCACAAAAGCTGACAGCCCACTGGTAGAAAGAAAAGGACCAACCTTAAATCTACATGATTCAACCACCATTCCTGTCTGATTTGGACATCCGCAACCCTAGCTGTCCAGTAGAATTAACAACAAAACTGATACTTTTTTACTCAGGTCAAACAACACCCATGCAACCATATATATAAGATGCTAATATGGGCTGTACAATGGTGGGCCTATGACAGGATCCTCAACCTATCTAGGGATAGTTTTGTCCTGGGGGGAGTATTGATATGATCCGGCGACGGGTCTACGGGAGACGGAATGGGCAGACCAAGGCCGTCACGCTCGAACAGGCCCACACTGCCCCCGAGCCTACTTAAGCACCTCCCCACGGACGGGGGGAGGTAGGCAATCAGAAGTAAGCAGCCCTCCTCTTCCCTTACCTCCCTCACCGGGTTTCCTCACTCCATCACTCTCGTGGTTGTAGGTCGACGCGCCCTCCTTGCCGCGGAGCCGACAGCCCCCTCCGGCCGTTCCCATCTCTATCCCTCTCTCCACCCGGGGAACTCCCATCTCCTCTCTACCCCTCCTCTCAGTTGAACTCTGTGACGTTGAATATTGCAACTTGTATCGTTGTTTGGTCGGAAGTACAAGGGTTACACGATACGCCCGAGCAGGGACGTATCAGGATCATTTGGTTATTGTGTATTTCATTTAAATAGGGATGCCCTCCGTTTAGGAGGGCAGCAAAGAAGAATGAAGTAAGGTCTCTTGTCTCCCCTCTCCACATCTAGGTCCTCTCTTTCTCTCTACAATCCCCGTCAATCATGATCCTCTCTACCTCCCCGTATCTTCAGGAATCTCATCCCTGATCGATTCTTGCCTCATCAGTTTGACCTCCTCTCGGATCATTCCAGTTTCTCCTCTCTACCCCGGGAACTTCTATCTCGCCTTGTCCTCTACTCCCCTCTGATACGAGCCTGGATTTAAGGACTGTATCAGCCTATCATAACATGTCATTAGTAACTTAAAAGAAAAAACACAAATAAAGAAAGTACAAAAACATAAACACGGAAGTTCTAAGTACAGGAGTCTGCAGCTAACACCCCCCCCCCCCTCAAGCTTGCAGACAGATGCTTCTAACTCCCAGCTTGGACATGTGCTGCTGAAAGGAGCTTCCTGGCAATCCTTTGGTAAGAAGATCAACTATTTGTTGAGTAGTAGGCACATACTACAGTGAATACTTTTCTGATCAATCTTCTCCCACCTAATGCCTGATAATTTTGATATGCTTTGTTCGATCATGGTGTACTGGATTGTGGGCTATGTCAATGGCTGACTTGCTGTCACAGTATACAATGATTGGCTGCTTCCTTTGTAACGAAATAGCATCTAAGGGAATTGGTAGCCATAGTCCTTCACAAATGCCCTTTTTTAATGCTTTGTACTAAGCCTCTGCACTAGATAATACATCAACCGACTGTTTCTTATTCCTCCACATGATTAAATGTCCCCCAAGGAAAGAGCAAAACCCAGTGGTTGATCTAAAATCAATCAGTGATCATCTATATTCTGCATCTGTATAGATTTTCAGATTGATTACACCACTTTTCTTGAACATTAGCCCGTGTCCTGCTGTACACTTTAAGTATAATAACACTCTATTTGCTGCCTGCTAATGAGGTTATCTGGGACTATGCATAAACTGACAAAGAAGTCCAACAGCAAACGAAATGTCTGGCCTTGTATGCTTCGAGTAGATAAGTTTTCCAATTATCTCTAGTACATCTCCCTATTCACAGGAGACGATTCTTCACATAGACCCAATGTCAGATTGGGTTCAAGTGAGTTGCAGATGGTTTACAATCACTCATTCCAGTCTCTTCCAACAAGTCAAGAATATACTTCCACTGACAAATGAAAATGGCATCCTTTGAGTATGCAACCTCAATACCCAAAAAATATCTGAACTGTCCCAGAGATTTAACCTCAAGCAGTTTGGCTAGCCGATTGCCCAAAGATTCAGTTTCTTCCTCATCGTCACCCGTGATGATTATGTCATCTACATACACGAGGAGAATTGAGACGTATACTGTTGGGGACAGCTTCACAAATATAGTATACTCACCATTTCCTTTCCTGTACCCCATATTCTTCAGTGACTGAGAAAACTTCCCAAACCATGCCTGGAGGGAACTGCTCGACCCCATATAAGGTCTTCTTTAATTTGCAAATTTTAGATTCAGCCACTTGAGAGTAATAACCCAGAGAGAGTGGCAAATAAATTTCTTCTTCCAAATCACCATGTAGCAATGAATTTTTAACATCATATTGAGACAATTTCCACCCAAGGGATGCTGATACAGAAATTACAATATGCACAATATTCAACTTTGCTAATGGGGCAAAGGTTTCTCCATAATCAATTCCATAGCATTGTGTATACCCTTTGGCTACCAACCTGGCTTTATACCTTTCCGTTCTTCCATCAGCTCTATACTTTACTCTATATACCCATTGACACCCAACTGGACACTTTGCCTGGGGAAGGTCAACAATCTCCCAGGTTCCACTCTTCATCGGTGCCTCCATCTCAACATTCATAACCTCTCTCCATGTGTCATCAGCCAATGCTTCATTCACTGATTTAGAATATCCATCAATGTTATCCTGGTCAGAAATGTTAGAAATTCAGAGGGTAAGTGCTCATATGTTACAAAGTGAGAGAGAGGATACTTTGGTCTTTTGGTACATGCTCTTTTTCCTTTCCTTAGTGTGATAGGCCATCCGGCATCATAACTCCGATTCAAGTTATTAACATGAGATTCTTCAAGTTGAGATGTGGCCTCCTTTTCAGGTTCATCTGTTCTAACTTCTTCTGTTAGTGAGTCGTCCTCGGCTGTAACCTCAACTGTTTCTGACAGTGATTCATCATCAACTATTGTCTCATTCTGTTCCCCATCTTCCAACTGATGTCGAATTTCCAGCACCACCTCAACATTTGCAGGTATAGGTTAACCATGTGCACCTTCATCTTTGAGTATACTCTCCCGTGTAAATAACTGGACTCGGTCTTCTGTCTCATCTTTGAAGAACGTTTCTTTTTCATGAAATGTCACATCGGCAGATATGAACATTTTTCTTGACTTGGGATCATAACACGTGTATCCCTTCTTCCCCTGTGACTAGCCCACGAACATACATTTAATCTCCCTTGGACTGGGTTTATCCACAGGCCTTTGCTTGTGAAGAAATACCATACACCTGATAATTCTGGGCCTCAGCTGAGTCCTCAGATTAATCAGAGAAAATAATTTTGAGATGATGTCCACTGGGCTTTCATAATTCAATATCTTCAACAGCATTCGATTGATTCAGTGAACTGCGGCAAGCACTGCTTCTCCCCATAAATACTTGGGCACATTTAGATGATGAAGAAGTGTCCTAACCACATGTCCTATCTTCCTCTCTGCAACTCCATTTTGCTGTGGGGTATTGACACACGATGACTCTTGCACAATTCCATTCACCAGAAAATACAAGTTCAACTTCTCGTTAAAGAAATCCTTCGCATTGTCAGACCAGAACCTTTTCACAGACACGTTGAATTTGTTCTTGACCCTGGCACACAAATCTTGTGTCACGTTCGTCACTTCTGACTTGTGTTTAAGCAAATGTACCCAGGTCATCCTGGTGCAATTATCTACGAGGATGAGAAACCGCTTTGCACCAGTGAGTGAAGTATTAGTTGTCGGTCCCCATATATCCCCATGGACAAGTGAAAATGGAACTCCCCCACTCCCACTATATGAAAATCTCTTATATTTTGCACACTGAAATGACTCACAAGTTAACTCTGAAATATCAGGGTTCTTCGCAAAGGAGGGAAACATTTGTTTCATGAACCAAAAGCTGGATATCCCAAACGAAAATGTAAAACTTAAAATTCTTCTACTTGCTTGTCATTGCTTTCCACGATGCTTGAGCATCCACCATCATTCCAGCCTTTGCCTCATCTGTCACATAAATCAAGCCATTCCTCTCCTTAAAGATGAAATCTTCAAGTTCCTTGCATTGTCTTATGCAAAACAACCAGTACGTTCAATAGTTAGTGAGCATTCAACGTCTTGAACTACATGTAAAACATTTTTAAGTACTCCCAAGGTTTCAATATTTATATCACCAATGCCAGTCACAGGTAAGACTTCACCCCTAACAGTGAAAACTGTTCTACCCCTTCATGCAGAGTATAATAGTAGAACTTTGATCAATATGGTGTCATATGATCAGTAGCTCTAGAATCCAAAATCCAGTCCAAGTATAGATCGTCATCAGTAGATAATTGTTTATCGAGCCAGCAACTGGATTTGACCATGGACATAGAACTAACTGAAGCTTTCAGCTTCACCAGTTCTTCTCTGAGAGTATTCACTTCGTCCTTCAAACGAAGCTCAACGCCTTACAACATTGACAGCACCCCGTGTTGGCAACAACACCTTGGCAATGACAACACCACACACGATGCTCCACAACATCTCATGTTGTCTTCGATGAATGGCAACATGCGACAACAGCGTGTACAGCAACGAGGATAATACTGCACCATGATGGACCAATGCCAACACTTTGCTATGCAGTTCACGATGCAACAACTCCAGCTCCAACAGCGAAGGTCAATGCTTTGATACCATGTCCGATTTGCACATCCTCAACCCTAGCTGCCCAATAGAATGAACAACAAAACCAATACTTTTTGGCTAAGGTCAAACAACACCCACGCACCCATATATATAGGATGCTACTATGGGCTGTACAATGGTGGGCCTATCAAAACGGGCCATCAGTAACGTAAAGGAAAAAACAGAAATAAAGGAAGTACGAAAACACAAATAGATAAATTCTAAGTATAGGAGTCTGCAGTTAACAATTCTTAAGATAATTATTTCGGCTGTTCTGGCTATCATTATTGCAAACTGTTCTAACTTAATGGTTAAACATGACAAAAGAATGGCAGAGAATATTGTACACAGAATATTGTAGACATTAACACACCTGTATCTGGAATTAAAACAATCAAACTAAAGAGATGGGAATCAAGAAAACTACAAGACTGACAAAGAAAGGAGAACACCAGTTTGACAGAGACGAGATTAATGTGTTGTGAAAATATTTGACTCCATCATTAAATATAACCCTCAATTTTATAAAGACAGAAAAACTTGAGCATCTTCGAGCCCTTATTGGGACAAGGTCCAAGTTTGATCATTAGCATTATGCAGCTTACAATGTCATTTTTTTCTGCAAAAGCTCACATGAACAAATCAGTAAATGACATCATGTATTGTGTTACTTTTCCAGTGGAATTGAGAAAGTTAGTCCTATAGCAGAATTCATAAAAAGAATTTCATCTTAGAGAAAATGAAGATTCAACGGGTATTTAAGATTGGTGTTTCAGTCGAAGAATAGCCAGAATCATATTGCAGCAGTTGATCAAAATTTGAGACAAAGTGTAGCTTCATTGATCAAAGGCTATCCTATCCGTCTTTCTTTTTCCATGAAGTTCTTGTCAGAGCTCTGTGCGGCTTAAGACCCAGCAACAAAAAAATTAGGGTTTTCATCCAGAGATTCTCTTCTTATGACAGAGACACCCCGTTCAATTGGGTTTCAGAGGCATAGGTACCCATTCCTCACTTATTGTGTTGTGTTACATATATTGTGTCTAGGGTGAAATAAAATGAAATACAGAAAGGAAAAATAATAAACATAGGCCGAGCAAGTTATAATGCTGATTCAAGAGCTGGTCAGTACCTATGCAAGATAGGACTATACTTAAATAAAAAAGTATTGTTATTAAAATACAAGGAAAAGTTTAAATTAAAGTACTCATCCAACCAAAATAAATATTTTTAAAATTAGACCAAAGTCACCGTACCCTGGAAGGAGTAAAAATCTCTTCATGAGAAGAACATCCTGACGGACAAGCTGCATCAGGCCTTGCCTGATCCAACTCATGTGTACTCTGAATACAGATGCCTAGATTGTCGACTGCCAATTGCAGAATCTTTTTATCACACACTTTCAAAGCATTTGCATCGGCTCTGCAGCTTTCAAGTAGAACACATGATAAATTATGAACAGTTTTGACAAGAAGCTGGGCATCGAGAAGCAGTTCAGACCCTCTAGTTGTGGATGGATTAGACTGTCTAAACGTATCTTCAAGTGTATTAGTCTGGGATGTACCGGCCAGCATATATTCATCCAGATTATGGAAACTGAATGCATCTGAGGACTGTTTTGCAGTCCCAGTGAGTGGCTCCAAGTTTGAGGCATTAGCGTGTTCCTCATTTAAACTTCTATCAATGGCCAATGCAAGATGAGAAACGTACTTGCTGTCTGCAGCTGTACTATCTGTATTCCGTCGAAGAAAAGAATCAAACGTTTTACCAGAAGAGCCATCGTTGGCAGCTGAAATGCATTCGTAACAGGAAACTCCTTTCCAGCATGGAGAATCAACGGCAAGATGTTCTTCAAAAGTTGAAGAGTTAACATTTTCAGGATTGCCCGGTTCAACAGCACCAAGCTTTTCAGAATATGTTGCCATAGCGTCAGAGATGTGTTCACTCGGGTCCACAGAAGTCCGATTTACAGAATCAGTTATCCTGAAGTTTGCATTTCTCGATGAAATGGAATCTGTGATCGTTGTATTACCAGTACCATGCATAGGATCAGCTATCTTACTCGTCGGATAACCCTCGTTGCTTTGAAATTGCAGATTTCTCAAAAGATCCCCCTGCCTGATAGAACTTTCATCAAAAGAAATCTGCCGACCACATTCACTTGCTGATCTGCCCAGATTCCTGCCATTGGAGGAAAACATGTCCACCGAATATGGTACACCATTTTGAAAAGTCAGAGGATTGTATTTCAATGTATCAAACCCACCAACATATTCTCCCGAAAATTTGCCAGAGCCAAATGTTTGGCTGAGTTCTGGAAAAGCCATTTGACTGGACAAGTATGGATCACAGCCCTCAATAGGAGCACTGGGAGACACGCGTGATATTCCTTGGGAAATAGGAGAGAAACCGGAGTTTTTATTCGCTTTAAAATGATCAAAATCGTCAAAAACGTCCTCTTTTGGCACACTGTTACGATCCTTCTCCTGCCAGCCTCTCAGGAGATCTCCATATCCTACAACACATGATGAAACTCGGCATCACAATCACATGATGTGATGAGAAGTGGATAGTAGTTCCATAGATGGCCGAAATGTAAATGAGGCATTCTATTGAAACTTCAAGAAAAACGATTAGAAGCCTCATTTAATGGGATGAAGAAAAGAAATATTATGGACCGTGCAGAAAACAACCCAGCACTTATATTTATTGAGACGTGGTTCAAGCCTGAAAGCTCAGATATCAGGGACAATACAATTGACTATGAATACTTTTTCAAAAGTAACCAACTAATTTAAATGCACATAGAGATAGAACAATTAGATCTACCACCATCTGGATAAAATGATCCATATTGCGTCATATTTGTAATTTAAGCTTTGGATTTCTCAATGATCTTAGGATATTTAGTGATCAAAAGGTTTCGTATTTTAGCAGCTCTTAGTCATAAGATTCCTTTTGCATTACCTGGCAACGTATTTGACAATGATATTTGTCAGAACATTTAGTACCATCTTTCTGCTAAACACGTCAGCTTTGGGTGAGTTAAAAAAACATCATCAATAACATAGCAAACATTAAGACATCAAAATAAATAAACAAAATGATTAGTGACGATCATGAAACTATAGAACAATCTATATAAATAAATAAACAAAATGAATACAGCGGAATTTCAATAAATAGAATGTGATCTTCCTTGATCAACAGGAGGACCAGATATGGGCTCCAAATGGAAAATGAGCCGATACCCAATTAGCCACTGAGAACTAGATTATTTCGAGAGCACCGTGTAAAGAGAAGTTTCAGACTTCTTAATTATAAAAATTTCAGAGGCTCAGAAATAATGAAGAGCACTCACAGAAAATACAACAATTCAATGATAATTAAAACCCTCACCTCCTTTTTCCTCCGAACATAGAAACGTTCAGCTTCTACTTTTTTGCATGCCACATCTGAATTGTGTTCCACAGACATCAACTAGAGTAGCCAATAGAGACTTTGCTAGATTTCATATATTTTTGTTAAGTTTTTCTTTACACAGGGACCTCCTCGTTTAGAAAATAAAAGTCTCCTTAACCGTAACCGGGACTTGGCATTTGCCGTATTTCGATTCCTCACAACTTTATTTGGTTGGAATGACTCAAACAATGTCCTTATGCTCACGCTATACCGATCATCCCTTTATGAAATTATGGATACAACAGAGCGATAAAATAATCTATTATTTAGCGCCAACCAATTCATCCTGTAACACGACAATATGTTTGCGATCCTTCTACATGAGCATGAATCATAAAATGTTCAGTAAGGATGATAGAGGATCTCCCATAACATCAGATAAAAGTAATAACTATACTTGCTTAGACTAAGAGGGAAATTCATGCCATGAAATTCCTTTAAAAATCAACGCACATGCCATTACCCAGTTAAATCCTAGGGTCCGACAAAAGCAGTATAAATTTCATGGGCGCGATTTCCAAACAGGTAAAAACAACATATAAAAAATGTATGTAATAGAGCCACATGATTACAGACGCAGGCGCAATTCTCATGAAATCGATCGCAGTTCCACCCCAAAAAACCTTAACCCTCACCTTCCACCCACGGCGAGCTTTCCATCTTATCATTTGCTCCTCTTCTCATGTCAGAAGGGCAACTCACAACCACCCGCCGCGGCATACTCGCGGATTTTCCAAGAGATCCGTTCCGATAATCACGATCCCGCGACTGCCCTCCGCTCCCCGAGGCCGCATCAAGCGAAAAGAAAGGCGGATAGTACGGCTCCGAAAGGGGGCATTGCCCATGAACAAAACCGCGATCCGAGACGGGTTCCTGGCCATGACGGACAACCGAAGCATCATAATCGGCGGGAGAACGGAGCTGAGACGGAGCTTTCGAAGAGTTTTGATGGAATTCCGATAGATTGGAGGAGCAATCCTGTCCTTGAGACCAAACTGCGTAGTATTGATCGTACGGCGGCGCCGCCCTAGAAACCGCGCGCCCCGCCGTGAACGGCGGCGCTAGAGGCGAGAGCGTGGAGGAGGACGATCCCGCCATGAAAATTTTCTCTAGATCGAAGACTCTGCGCTGAACCTCGAAAGCTCTTCCTCTTCGCGGCTCGGCCGAAGGAGAGGGAAAGCGATCCCTCAGCAACTACTCGCTCTTCCGCGCATTATTTATGGGCGGTTACGAGTATAGTGCAGGGACGCGGACGGGACGATTTTTTCGTCCCGTCCGAGGGTATGAACGAATTTCGTGACGAAAATTCGTTCCCAGTAGTGTTCGCCCGCCCATACCAGATGCCGGTACCAGTACGGATGCTGTGTCGGATACCAGAAAGGGAATTTCCGGTATCTGTTTTTTCGATATCCGGATACCAGATATCGGTTGCTACAGTGTCGATCTCCGATATCGATATCCGTCTCGATGTCGTCATCTGTATCTGTCTCAGGGGGGTGGATGACAACATCAGATGTCGGGTGTGGATATCGGATTTCGATATCCACATCGAAAGAATACTTAAAAATATTATTAACTTATATATGTTTAGCCATTAACGTGGACAAGAGAATAATAAGTGAGGTTTTTGATTGATTACACATGTCCTTTAATATATCCATTGGGTGAACCCTAGTCCCGTGGACCATCAGACAGGACGGTTTTCGTCCTGTGGGACGAAAAAATCACTGGATTCACATCCAACGGTTGAGATGTTGCCATGTGGCCTCGCTAGGACAATTTATAATATATTATAAATCCCTGCAATGTTTGAGCGATGCAGGAACGTAATTCTGGAGGAAGGAAGAGAAAGGAGTCACGTTGACGAGACAACACGGGGGAGTGGCCGATGCTTGACGGTGCACACCCGTATTGATGGATCAGGTGGCCGGAGCTGAATGTGGGTGTTTGCGGGTGCCGGAACTATCAACGCGTAAAACACAGCCACGGGCGGTGGCGGCGACGGCGGCAGCGGAGCAGGGATCGGGCGAGGGCGCGAGCTCGAGGAATGGCAATGGTGCGACGAGAATTGATCAACGTTGCAAACAGCGAGCACGTTCAATGGGCCTTATGAACAGATGTCACCTGATGGCTTCCGTCGACAGCCGCTCAGCAGCGGTTCCTCTAGAAACGCAGATCACGATGGAGCTACTGTCTGTTGTGGCAGACATGGATCCACAAGCCAGCAGTTCGGGCGACTATGATGAAACACGATGGTCAGAACTGACTCTTCATGCTACGTTCCGAAAGGTAGACTCTAAATGCAATGAAAGGATGTGAATATACTTCCGGATCGTCCCGGACGAGGATGGTGGACGAGGACGAGACGAGCTTCGTCCTCGTGACCGTCCTATGAGTCCCCCGGGACGAAGGACGGGACGATAGCTCGTCCGGATCGTCCCATCCCGCATACCCTGGGACGATGTTTCGATCCGTCTCAGGGCCGTCGGATGAAATTTCGTCCCATGGGACGAAATTAAATCGAAAAATACTTGAATAGTTGAATATGGATCGCGCCTGCCGGCCCTGCCCTAGACTGTGAAATCGCAATATCGCATCGGCGGCCGGCGGGACTGTCTGCGTCTTGGCTTAGAGATCCTTCGAGCTCGTGACAGGGACGCGGAATCGTGCTGGCAAGGTACGTCTCTATTGGTATTTCTATCCGATTTTTCTTTAGTTCTTTTATCAAAAGTTCGACCTCTCTCGATCTCTCTGAAACTTTCATTTTTTTTTTTAAATTTCTCTCTGGATCTCTCTCAATCCCACGTTTGAGTTGTTGATTTTCTCTCTCGACCTCTCTGAAATTCTCTCGATCTCTCCCAATCTCACATTTTGATTGGTTAATGGGTTTCATCATTTTAAGAAATCTATGTTCATCATCTCTCGTATGTGCGCGTGGTTGTCTAGTTAACTGATGAATAAAGAGTAGAACTCTTCGTCATCACCAATTTGAACGGAGAGGTCTTTGCTGACATTCATGAAATCACCGACCTGAAAATTTAAGCGTGTCTCTCCGCTTTGCGAAACATCAATAGGCATATCAGATCATGCATTACATGGATGTAACAGGGGTAAGGTTTCTCACAGGTGAGAATTATGCAGAAAAAATATCATCGGGAAGAGAAAATAAACATAAAGAAAACTAGTGACAACATGATACAAATCCCCAACATGAGAAAGCACATGAATGACCTTATAGTAAATTTAGATTATTTATAAATATTATTTTTATTAGTTTTTTGGGTGCACCTAATTGTTTGCATGCAAAAAAAAGCACAATTCCTTCCTGAGAAATGTGAGCTGGACTCTTATCTCTCACTCCGTCTCTCAACGTATGTGTATATATTATGTTTACCATTATGTAGATTCTTATCTTACACTCTCTCTATGTACATGTATAAATATTATAAAGGTTTGGAATTCCTTAAATCTATACCTTCATTTTTTATGTTTACACTTAGTATCAGAAGCCTGGGATTGACAGGGGTCTTATCAAAGAGAACATCTAGTGCACCACTGTTGTACCACTATTGTTGCCGCTCCATTTATAATTATCATCACTGTCATTGTTATCTTTGTTTGATTACCTAGTATTCTAGGAACCCCCACCCATATCCATCTATATCTGGTTTCTTGCAATTCATACCTAAGTTGGTTCATTTGCCATCTGCTTACTTACACACAAATGTCTCCATCATCCATTTTAGTTTTCACTTGTGGGAACTTCCCGGTTTGACATTAATTTCATCTAATATTCGATAGAAACTGTCGCGCTCGCCATGCATCATGCATTCATCAAGGGCCATGAATTCTGAATTCGTGTAATTTTATTCTTCAAGTCCCTTTTTCGGGACCCTGATCACGAATTTAGAAGTTTTTACTCACTCTAATTTCCCTTTCCATGAAATTTATCACATGATGTTAAAATTTCAGTTTTACGACGTATTCTTTTCTCATAGATAAGTTCATTGTGATTGAAAAATGCAATCTTTTCTCTTCAACGCAGTCAAGATTAGGATTTAAAATTTCGTTGATAAGTGTTTTATTGTGATTAGGATTTAAAATTTGGCATCAAGATTCTTCAAAATAGTGCACTGAAATCTAGATTTAAAATTGTGATTAGGATTTTTTGTGATTAGGATTTTAAATTGGTTATATCAATTTTTGTGATAGCTTACTTCGAAATGTATTTATTGTGATTGGAAATGTATTTATTGTGATTGACTTTTTTAAACTTTGATTGCAAGCTTAAATAGGGCATTAAGAGTCATCGCAGTTGGAACTAAAATCTAGAGCGAGAAAGTAAGTCAAGTCGGTTGATTTAAATTTGTATGATAGGCAGTTTAAAAAGCTTTAACACTTTAGTTATAAATTTCGATCAGGCTTAAGAATCATAGAATTGTAGCAATTAGTTCTAGAAAGAGAAAGTGAAAAAATCTGTTTGTGAAATTTCAGTGGTTTTTGTAATTTTTTTTGGTGATTAAGAATTCAAATTACGCATCAGGAGTCTTCGACCTAAGCTTGAAGAATCTAACGAGCGAAAGTAATATGTATTGTTTATAAATGTGGTGTGCTTGTTTATGCTATAGATATGGAATCCACATCTGTTACCACTCCGAAGTCAACAGCTGGAGCCACGGTGTCTGAGTTTGAGGAGTGCGACATGGTGGAGATCGATGACAATGTGTCATCTCGAAGTGGTAGGCGCAAGCAGTCTAAAGTTATAGACCATTTTATAGAACTCGGCCCGGACGAGTATCAGTGTACGTTGTGTCTAGCGCAAAACCCCGATCATAAGGTCATTATCAGGCGGAATAAGAATAAGAGCACAGACGTGTTCTGGAGACATATAGAGAAGGCGCATCGCAAAATTCACGATCAACTGAAGGGCGTCCACAAGAATCAGAAGAGGCTGTTCGAGTATGACTTCCTGTCAGCGAAGCTTTACTTATGTGGCATCTCCACGGAGCGCACGAAGGAAGAGTTTGTCCGATTCATCTGCGACAATGATCTTCCGTGGCGACTTGTGAAGAAGAAGTCATTCAGAAGATTATGGTACTACAGGACACAGTCAGTTGGCGATGTCCCTGGCCCTGATGCGGTGAAAGCAACGGCGACTGCCATGTATACAGAAGTCCGAATAAAGCTAGTAGAGATGTTTGTTGGAATTCATAGCGTCTCACTGGATGCGTGGACGTCAGGAAACAACCTCTCCTTTCTAGGGGTAACCGCCCACCGGATCGACAGCGATTGGAAGCTGTGCGATCTACTACTTGCAATCCGGCGGATCAGGGGGTCTCATTGCGGCACAAACCTGGCGAAACTCGTTGTGGAGGTTGCATATGAGTATGGGATAGAGTCGAAGCTCTGTGCCATTACGACGGACAACGCGTCTAACAACAAAACTATGATGGCGTCGATTGTAACTCAACTGCGTTCCGTAAATCCAGATTTCACTATGGATAGGCATGTACCATGCATAGCACATGTTCTGAACCTTGTAGTCCAAGCAGGACTTAGGATCATACGTAACCCTGAAGCACCAGAAGTTGGCACAATACGTGTTCGAGATCTTCGGCCATATGCTGCGTTACGAACGAATGAACTCATCGACTCGCAAGGTGACGAATTCAGTTCACCGACTTATGCACCCTTGGGAGTAGCCGTCTCACGTGTCAGAGCGATCGTCAACACCATTCAGGGGTCCACACAGAGGATGGAGAAATATGTAGATATGTGCAAGATGTTTGAACTTCCTGATGCGAACAAGATAAAAGTGGACTGCCCAACACGATGGAACTCCACATTCAAGATGTTAGAGCGTGCTCTTGCAAAGAAGGACGTGCTAGACCATATGGCGGTCAGGTTCCTTGCCACACCATGTAAGGACTACGCACTATGTCAAGAGGACTGGGAATTAATAGAGGAATATATCGGTATCTTGGGGCCAATTTCTATTGGTTCCGACTACATATGTTCGGCAAAGAGATTGCCAATCACTGACGTGACGTCATTGATCTCAGACCTCAGGGGCCAACTAGAACATGCTATGGCTTATGTCGGGTCTACCTTGGACGACAAGCGGAGGGAGGCGTTGCGCTTCGCCTGCTCTGCAATGTAAAATAAGTTGATACAATATGCAGATGTCATTTGGGCCAACAAGACTGTGGCGACCGCGGGAACCCTGGATCCATTCTCGAAGATAGAGGTCGTGCATCCGTCGTTTCGTGAAGGCGTGCTTTCATTCATCAGCATTCTTCTCGACAGTGCGGGTACAACGAGCACAACTGGGTGTGATTCAGAGCAGGATGAGGGAGCTGGAAGACACCGTCTGCGTCAGTTCGCGTCCAGCAAGCGACAGTATATTCGTCCAGGCAAGTCTCGACGCCCACGTGCATCACCTCGGCAAGAGCTGGAGAAGTACCTAAATATCCCGTGCAGTGAAGAGGAAGACAGTCCACTAGCTTCCCATCTCTCTAAATCTCTTGCTATCCATGCATATCTCTACTAACCTCCATCTCTAACTCTTTGTGTCCGTTCCTCTTATTTTTCCTTCCTCTACCGTAATTTCTGCCTTCTTCTTCCTCTGCTTCACATCCTTTTCGTCTAATTTTTTTCGTCTCCTTATTCTTCTTATTTTTTGTTACTTTATTCTTCTCCGCGTTCTTCTTCTAATTTTCATCTTCTCCTTATTCTTCTTCTTCTTTTCTGGTATTTTCTTCATCTCCTCTTTCTTCATTGTTTTCTGTTATTTTCTTCTGCTCCTTATGCCTCTACTTTTCCTCTAGTTCTTCTCCTCCGTATTCCTCTAATTTTCTTCTTCTTCTTCGTCTCCCTTTTCCTCTACTTTTTCTCCTGTTCTTCTCCTCCCTGTTCCTCTAATTTTCCTCTTCTTCGTCGTCTCCTTTTTCCTCTAATTTTCCTCTTCTTATTCGTCTCTCTTTTCCTCTAATTTTCCTCTTCTTCTTCCTCTTCTTATTCGTCTCTCTTTTCCTCTAATTTTCCTCTTCTTCTTCCTCTTCTTATTCGTCTCTCTTTTCCTCTAATTTTCCTCTTCTTCTTCCTCTTCTTATTCGTCTCTCTTTTCCTCTAATTTTCCTCTTCTTCTTCCTCTTCTTATTCGTTTCTCTTTTCCTCTAATTTTCCTCTTCTTCTTCCTCTTCTTTTTCCTCTAATTTTCCTCTACTTCTTCCTCTTCGTTTTCTTCTAATTTTCCTCTTCTTCTTCTTCGTCTCCTTTTTCCTCTACTTTTCCCCTTGTTCTTCTCCTTCATTTTCTTCTAATTTTCCTCTTCCTCTTCGTCTCCCTCTTCCTCTAATTTTCCTCCTCTTATTCATCTCCCTTTTCCTCTAATTTTCCTCCTCTTATTTGTCTCCATTTTCAATCTCCGGTTTAATAGTTAGCCTCCCCAACATCTGATTTATTCTTCTACTACTACTACTATCACCGCTGCTTCTACTCTGATTTAATTCTTCAATCTCTGATTTCTTCTTCTACTACTTATAATTCTACAATCTCTGATTCCTTCTTCTACTCATTTTAGTTGTTCAATAGCTGATTTCTTCTTCCACTCATTTTAGTTGTTCAATAGCTGATTTCTTCTTCTACTACTACTAATCTTGAATCTCTGATTTCTTCTTCTTCGTCTCCCTTGTATTACCTGCAGGGTTTTCAACTCAACGGCGACTGCTTTTGCGCAAGGGCGATGGATGGGGGCAGGACGTCCGCCTCAACCTTTGTCCCAGTTCCTCAACAATGATTTCATTTTCTCTTTCACCCACGCTTTTCTGGACCTTGTTGTTCCAACATTTAATCTTTTTTTATGTGGGGAAAACTTTGGAAGTTGACGTGAGTTTTGGTTTCTTATTTATCTAAATCTTTTTTTGGAGTTGAAGTTCAATGCCAGCTTCAGGTAAATGAAATAGTAAATAGAAGAATGTAAATTACTTTTAACATAACAAGTTAATACTAAAAATGAGCTGATGAGCACAATTTGATGATAATCAACCCATTACCCATATTCCTGTTCAATCTCCACGACATTCTCCCAGGAGGTAAAAAATTTCTTTTATCATAAATTAATAAATAACACAATTTATTAATAATCAGACTATCTATTCAAGAAAAAAAAGTAATACAATTTTTCGTGGGAAAAAAAGCGGAAAAAATTCGTCCATTTCGACCGTCCACTGCCCGGACATCCTGGACGGACGAAATTCTCGTCCAATGGGACGAATTTTTGTCTCGTCCGGGGTTATCCGGATGAAACTTCGTCCTGGATTCGTCCAGGGACGCTGGACGAGACGAAAACTTCGTCCCAGGACGAAGTCTTCGTTTCGTCGGCGTCCCGGAAGTATAGATGTAAATCTAACGCATATGATTTGAGAAATTTCAACGAGAATATACAATAATAGTCAGATGTCGTGAATCGCGGATCAATCGGATGACACATGACGGGTTTTGTCTCGACCGAGTTCCCAATGATCCGCGTGATCAGATCGAGGGGACGACACAGTGGGAGACGATTCGTGTCCACTGGTGTCCACACCGTCGTCGAGAACGTTCATGTCCAAATACCGACAAGAAGATTTACTTAACACACAAACGATGGCAAACTCTAACACAGTAAATTCTCTCGGGGCCGAAAGAGCAGTCGGTGATCGACACTGAAAGAGATAATAATACTGCGAGAATAGGGGGATGAAGAGACCTGGATGGTGCTCCCGAAGCTTGGGGTGACAACCCGCCGTCGTAGACGAGAATAGGTAGACGCCGGAGTAACTGGATCAATTGGTCAGTTGCAACCTGGATCTGTAGCTTGTGGGGTGGCGATTGGAAGGATCGTGTCTTCCAAATCAAGGTAATTCCAAATCAAGGTAATAGCCACCGTGGAGATATGAAATACCGTTGACCAATCAGCTCTTCCTGAGGTATGATTCCAGGGACGGAACTATATCGAGGAGCTTGAGAGTCGCCAAGAATAGCAAACTCAAACAGTTTCAGTCGTAAGTGGAGGAGTAGCAACATGATTCGCCAACGACAGCAGGATGGACGTTTACCCGACCGAGCGAGTTGGGAATACGCCTAGGATAAATCCAGAAGACGTCAGAGATGAACAATCCTGCCTTTCGTTAATGGGCGATCAATGTTGACCGAGCAGCACCAGAGGATAGAACGAAGTCGTAGGGTAAACTTTCTCAAGAGGATCCAAACACCCTTGAAGGAATCGATCTTCCTTTCCAAAGGGAAGTAGAGACGACAATCCTACGGCCACGACAATGTTTCTTCGCAGGACAAAGAGACACGGCCGTCGCAGGCAAGGTAACCGTCGTCAGTGCTAGTAAATTCCGATGATAACTCCGTGATGGAGAGTAGACAGGGACCAGCGGCCGATGGAGAGTTCACTGACGATGGAGGAAAGAGAGAAAACCCAGGTCGTAAACCTCCAAGCACTTTTCTTCTTCAATAATGATGTTCTAACAATTTCCAAAGATCAGCGAAGTTTCCTCCGGCCGCTCGGTGGATTGAGAAAGCAGATTCGTCGATGATGAATCAGGCAATCGGGGAAGATATCTGGTGACGACGAAGACCTTCTTATTCTTCTTCTTCAGCGATGATGTTTGTTCTTCTGCTACAAAATCTTCTTCTTATTTCAGAGAAGGAAACCAAACACGATGAACAAAAAAAAAACTGCTATTGATGAAACGAGATCTGAATTTTCACAAGACTTCTTCTTCTCTCCACGTCCGCTCTTTCCTTCTTATACTGGGAAAGTGGCAGTTGTGGGGAAGGTGGCCCTATTGGGCTCTCCCCCCTCTTAAGGAAGAGCCCATTGGGCTTCCCTTAAGAGGACTCTTTAGGAGAAGAGAAACCCAACAAGGTTTTCTTCCCCTAAGGAGGACATTAAATCAAATTCAAAAAAAGAAAACATTTAGGAGGCCGGTACTCGCGCAGGAGGGGCCTCCCGTTAGTCCAACAACGATGAAAACAGAAAACAGGAAAATTACATCTAGAAGTAATTGACACGTATCGAGACGATGATGTCGCTTCTCAAGCCTGATAGTAGAACTGTGGATTCTTCACATCGGCTCGGGTTCTGCGACGGGGCTGACGAGGGGTCTGGGCACATTCAATTGGATGGTCCTCCATCAGACTAGCTCTGCTGGTGTTTCAATCCGTGGCGGGGTCACCGCATGGTCAACGCAAAGGCCGTCTCGAAGATGCAGATGTTCTGCAGATCGTGATAATGATACTGACGTTGCGAAGTCTCGAGACTGGTAGATAAGCAATGGGTCTGTGATCGCGAACGCGTGGTGCCGGCATCGTTTAGGCAATGCTCCACAGCGGATCCGCACGGGTAGGTGGCGCTGAGCGTTGAAGCTTTCGGCACGATGAGCGGGTGACACCGCCGAAGATCTCTCGTGATCGAGAATCTTCTGTGGCAAAGGCAACCTCCAGCGCGCGCTGGCAATGCCGTCACCAGTTGAAGTGCGGTGGGGCGAGACGTCCATATGGGTGTTGTCTACTATGCCCCTTTTGTCTGGTGGTGCGAGGCTATCCTATTCTGCAATGCTAATCTGTTGGTCGTCTACCGGACTGACCGAGCAAATCAGCGGATCTTAGCAGGACAATGATGATTCAGACGGTGCCCCAACGAGGAAACGTGCAAACTTGCACTGGTGTGGATCAACGGCGATAGTGAGATGCTTGCTCCTTCCTTCTCTTCCTTCTCTGCTCCCTCTTCTCCTTCCTCTACTCTCTTCTTTCTCCTCCTCCTCTCCTTCTTCTTCTTCTTGGTGAGGTCTGGACATGGGGTAGCTGCCAAACAAAGAATTCGAGATCTGAAAATGACATGGTCCCATCATGGCCTTATATAGGGCCATGATGGGCCCTTACAAGGAGTTCACAAAGGAGAGTCCAATAAGGATCTCCCCCCCATTTACAACACAAATAAGAAAATAACGGATAAGACGACGTGAACTTAAAATGAAACGAACGACTGAAAACAGAAATAAAAAATGACTGAAAACAGATAACAAAAACATGTATATATGGGCGCAGACGTGCTCTACCCAGTGTATTTTAACCCGGGTGTCTTCACGGACGCTTGGCGTATCAGTTAGGCGGGACACGAACCGGCTGTGATGCTGATGTCGATGTAGACGGCTCCGCTGACAATTCATTGGCATCATCTGGATGTGTTCCATCACAAATAGGTCCTACTAAGGTAATCTATGGCCCTTTTCTAAAAAAAACAACACTCTTACAACTTTTTTTCTTCTAAACGGTCTCCAACTCCTTATTTATGGGATCACTTATCTTTGAAATATCCTGAAGAATTGTAATATAGCATGCTCAGTCTAGCAGGCTACACCATTGGAAGCTAATCCTTTTCCAAGACAAAGCACTAGAGTACTCCGAGGAGCATACCACTTTTACTGCAATTAATGGCTCAATGTACACCCAATGCAACACTTATCACCATTAGCTCCAATTATGACCTCGACTCCAGCAATGATCAAGGACTTCAAAATGAAGACATCAACAACCGAAGCATTATTAACATTACTTGTAATTTCGACTCTGATTATATCATGTCTCTCCGGCTCAATAATGAAGGTGTCAAGATCGTCACCCAAGATCTCCTAGATGTATGGGATAACAACTATTGGTACCAATCACCTTTTAACACAATTGAGTTGGGTTCATGAAGACAAGTGGTGCTCACATCGTGACATGTGCTGATCCACATCAACAAGCATACCCCATGCGCATATCCCATTATGTTTTGATTTCGCTCACCACACCTGGTTAGATGAGTACTTTTGGGATCATTATAGCTTTTTTCTTTCACATGATAGAGCACATTCACCTGGGAGCCGCTCATTATCTGGCGCATCACCATCGCGCCTCAGAGCATTAGCATCCATCACTACCGCCATCACTGTTATCCAGCCATGAGGAGCTTATTGAGTCCTCAGACCTCCGTCACTAGCATCTACTTGCACATATGGCTTGGGTCCCTAGACATTCATCCTCTTCAATAGAGTAGAATCATCGGTACCCCGTGAGAGAAGATGTAATATGGGCCTACGATCTTGTCATGGCTGCCAGCCACTACCCATTGTTAGGCAAAGGCACTATGGCTATCGAAGAGTAGGATGATCATAACTATAAAAGTATCAAATTTGCGACACCAACTTTTGACATGTCAAAGGGCCCTAAAGAATATTATGATAAGACCCAAAGTGGTGAGTGGGGGAGGTGGGTAGTCATCTGCCCATGGGGAAGGGTTGATAGAGCCCCATGTCGTATCTGACTTGCTTCCCTAGGGCGCACGTGTGACATCAGCCAATAGTGTGAGTGGCATGTCCTACAAGGTAGGCCAGAAGAATCATTTGAGTACTATGGTGATGATAAATCAAAATTTAGGGGGTTGTGTGTCGTTGTTTTAATTCAGACTTAACCAACAGTATTTATGAAAATTTCCACTTAAATACTTTATAATTAATATAGGGCAAATAAGGGGTCGATCCACAGAGAGGCAGAAATTTAATTTCAGATTTTTTCTCAAGGTTTGAATGAAGGAATTGAGTTTGAAAGTGAAAAATATAATTTACAAATTTTTTTTGAATTTTTAGTTAACTTATATAATTTCTTATGATTTAAATTGAATCAGAAATACAAATAAAACACTAAAAATATTTTACCCTAATTTTCCTAATTTTAACTAAAACCATATATTAAAAAAAGTATTTTTAGAATTTCCTGAAATTTAATTTACACCAAAAACCACTAGGGATATTAAAAACTAGAGTTAGATATTTTTTAAGAATTTGTCTAGATGTTCAAATCACTGAAAATCGATCATATTAATTTTAGGGATTTTTCCTGATTTTTTTGAGCTTTTAAATGCAGAAAATAAATTTACCTCATTTCTCCAATTTTATGATTTTTTATAATATTTAAATGCCAAAAGCACAAAAGTTACCTACTCCGGCGATCGCGAATGGCTGCGGCTAAGGAGTGGCGGTTTGGACATTCGGGGTCGGTACGCCCAGTCTGCCTCGTTTAGGAAACCTATTGGGTCAGCCCAATGGGGCCAGCCCAGTTGGGTCAGCCCAATGGAGTCACCCTGATTGGGTAAGCCAAATTGGGTCAACCCAATTTGGCTTGGCTCAATAGGGTCAGAACTTAGCCGATTTGGCTAAGTCCTACATAGGGCCCTCTTGTGCCCTACGCTTGTGCGCACTGACCGAGTATGGACCGGCGAGCAGAGAGGTGTCCCCACCGCACAAGCGCTACTTAGCACTGCACGGCAGTGCACAGCGGCGGCGACAAAGGGGGAAATGAGTTTTTTAAAGGATAAACCTAAATTTTTTATGGTATTTGTATTGGAATTTGAAATGGAAATGACAGAGGATCTACGGAGAAATAGGAATGGATTTTAGAGGGAGAAATAAATGAGTTTATTGAGAGAAAATGACTGAAATGAAGAGATAGACGGAGAAAATGAAGAGAGAGTGTAGGAGTTTGAGATGGTATTTGAAGGTGTAAATGAAGGAGATTTCATATGAAATTTTGAGGGGATGAAAAAATGGTACTAGTGAAGTTCTCTAGAGATATATGGAGAGATTTTTAGAGAAATAAATGGTTTTATAGAGAGAAAAGGTCAAAATGAGGAGACAAAAAGAGAAAATGAAGAAGTGGGTAGAAGGAGCTTGAGATCGAATTTGAAGGTGAAAGTGAAGGAAATTTTTCATGAATTTTTTTAAGGGATGAACCTGGATATGGACGAAGATCTACATATAGAAAGGGCTGCTTTAGAGAGAGAAAGTAGGGAAATGAGTGTTGAGAGTGAGAAAGTGATGGATTTTAAGGGTAAATGGGGGGATAATGATTGAGAAAATGTAAAAATAGGTTCCTAAAACCTCAATGCAAGTTTACTGAGCCCTCAATTCTTCCTATCAAGTCTGGATCCTTATATTTTTCTTGGAACAGTATTTTTCAAGGCAAACAAGAAATGGGATTAAGAGAAAACTTCAATAAACTTACATTAAGCAGGTTGAACAACCTGGATTATGAAACATGCCTTGTCCTGCTGGCCAGCCACTTACTAGAGCACGTCCATAATGAGGAAAAATGAGGGAGAAAAAGATTATTTATAAATTTAAGAATTATTAAAATACCCCTTTGGGCATTTTGTATTTTCTTTCCTTGCCATTTTGCCTCTTTTTCTCCATTAGTTGAGAGCTTTCCCTTGTAATTTCCAGCTTCTTTCTTTTGTAAGGTGTTTTAAGGCCCAATAGTTAGGTCAGATCGTGACCCAACCCCCTTTGATTTCACATTTAGAAGCCCACAATATCATTTCCGCCCATTTTGATAATCACTAAGCTCCCAAAAATTCTCCAACTCCTTAAGAATTGTATCTTTGCTAGATATTAATTTAGAATTTATCATGTTATCATTTGAATTAACATGAATACATTCTAAATTAATAATACCAAAAACATCTAAAATATATGTAAATAAACATGCATGTATTATGTTATCAGGTGACAATCCTGGACTTCCCCATCTGTCTCTATAGGCGTCCTTGATGAAGCTCCCATACAAAGAATTTTTTCCTGGACATACGAGAGATACATAAGATGTTGTTTTTGACAATGTATCCATTAAATATCATAAATTCATCGTTTTTAATGGAGGACTGTTTTGTAATTGCTTATAGATGGAGCCAATGTCAGAGCATTCCCTGTAAAATTTTGGAATAGCTTCATAACCTGTCAATTGGGCTTCTAGTAATATGAATAGGTGTCTTTTTTGACACAAATCATCACCTACTTTATTTTTAATATCTCACTTATGTCATAAATTGAAGTTAAATGCATTTAAATATGGAGCCCACTTGACATGGCAAGGGTTAAGACTTTTTTATGAGCTCAAATGTGTGAAAGACTCATGATAAAAGAAGAAAAATAAATTTGTGACATATAAAATAGTGGCACTAGTGTTGCAACATTTAGATGATCGAGTATGATTCCTTCTCATATGTACAGTATAGCTTTTTGGCTTCATTAAGTTTATCACAATGAAATTCAATAGGGTGATTATGCTGGCTGAGAACATCTCCTTATTTTATTCTAAAATCATCACAGGTAACTTGAAAGACCACATTAAAACCCAGAAAGGTGAAGTATTGGGGCTTGGGCCAAGAGGGTTTTGATTTTGATGAAGGTACTTAGAGATGTTGTGGTCCTAAACAAGTTTCCTTTATTGAGACAACCATCATAGGTATCATGATAAAGCTGAATTTCTAGATAAAACAGAATAGCCCAATCTCGGATGGTGCCTGTCTTTTCAACATCCACGTCTATGCCTTCATTAGATATGATGAAACCCAAAAAGGTTACCTTCTTTTGATAGAATCCACACTTCTTTCTTGTTGATGAAGAAGTGATGTCCATGTACTAGTCTATGTACTTATGTGAGATGTGCCTAGTTTGACTAAATACAAGTATGTCATCAAAGTAAATGCATATTCTCTAGGTACTAGTAATGTTACGAAAACACATGGATTAATACTTTTATGAAGGAATTCGTGATCAAAGAGTCTTCTAATTCTTGTCTAACTCATGGTGTTCTGTAGGAGAAAGTAGGAAGTGAGGAAAGGCAAAAATGATTCAGGGTGAAGGTCAATCAAATGTTGAATGTCTCAAAGGGGGAAGCTCCTTTTGTAGGTCTTTAGAAAAGACATATGGAAACTTTGTTTGTACAATTATGAGGTATGAGTCTATAGTTTGTATGGGTGATGCCATAATTATGAATTTGGGGTATAGCATGAGCAGCGACATATCAAATCATACATTTTCAAAATAAGGAGAAACTTATAGACTAAATAGGCAATGTTATATGATCGAAATCGATTCCGATTTAACCCATGTAACCTTATTAGGTGTTGGATGTGCCTATGCTGGTAGTTTGATTTCATTTACTACTTCAAAAATATCATTCATGTGGCTTCCATTGTTAAAAATTACTTTGCTAGGTCTCGAATCGTGTGACACTGCATATTCTTCATCTTAGAGAATAGATGTCAGTCATGGATTAGTCTACCATGAAAAATGACGTAATTATTGTATAACATGCATATTAGATGAAGTCTTTCCACTAACCCTCATAGTGAGGGTTAATGGGTAGTGAATGTTGACTTTTCATAAATTATTTATGTTCCTTTCTTCATCTTTCAATTGATGGATATTATGTGGCCATCAAGCCAATAACACTACCATGCTTATTTAAGTTCATCAAATAAAATATTTGAGTTCATTATTATTCTGTGTGATGTTTATAATGAAGTCCATGAATACGTGCAATGACTTAGTGAATTCCTATTCGATGGATAATCAAGACGAACATCAAATTATCTGAATAGGATAACACTTGCTGATCTTACTTATATGATAACTATAGCTGATCCTACGACTATTAGTGTGGCGACACTAGGACAGATATTGGGTGCTCTTTGGAGTAAGAGTTCACTGAATTGATCTATACGAATCCCTGAATGTATTATACCTAAACGTGAATCAGGTTGATTATGTCACGGTTGCATAAGTGATCCAGTGATGTAACACGATGGTCTGAATCGACTCTTCGCGTTACATACAAAAGAAAACTCTAAATGCAATGTAACGAAATGAATTAACGTGTATGATTTGAGAAAATGATAACGAGAAGTACTTTAATCGTCCAAAGACATGAGACACAACTCAATTGGACGACACGTGACGGGTTTTGTCACAGTCAAATGCTCAATGACCCGGATGTTCGGGTCGAAGGCCAATAGTGTAGGTGACGTTACTGTCCATGAGCGTCCACACTGCAATAAATATGCGCTGATCAAGTACCACCAAGAAATTCTATCAATAATAGTATGTTGGCTATTCCTAAATTCTTGTTTAATTCCACTCGAGGCAATGAACACTAGGAGATAGGCACTGAAAAAGATAATTAAGATGTAAATGAAAGGAGAGTGAGGAATCGGAACCCACCAGATAATCACCCGAATGCTTTGAATCAGATTATCCTTGACGGAGGATGTAGGTTGAATCCCAGTTGAGCCTCAGCTTCAACAAGATGAAAAGAAGGTCGCAGGTCCACGATCGCAATAGCAATAGCTTGTTGATTCTAGCAAGGAAAGACACAGGGTTGACCGCATGTGTGAGAATGGGTCGTCAATAGTAGGACGATCGAATGTGGCAGTCGTCGTCTCTATTTTATTTTTTATGCACCGACGAGATACTGCCCAATCAAGTCGATCAAAAACAACCGGCGGCCAAACGTTCTAACTGGTTGAACTTCACAGAAGATGAGCAGGAGTTCCGCATTGGAGGAGGATTGATCGTGAGGCCCGTGAAAGACCTATCAGACCAGGGAGAGAAATTTCTGATCTTTGACGTTGTATTGATTTCTTCGTTTATGATCGTGAAATATTCCAATCAGCCTCAACAAACATTGCTTGGATGCTAAATCAATGGATCAAATAAAGACCTTCGATAATCGCCAAATTTCGCCCGATTTAAGAGGAATCTGAATTAGCGACCGTAAGCAAGAAGGAGGGCGATCGATGAACCCCCAAGGACATCAATCGATGAATCCCAGATTCAGTATCCTTTCCTTTTGTTGTGATCACGATAGGACTGTCAATATCTTATGGAGCAATTGTTGCCGGTGATCGTTTAATCACTACATGAAGCGGAGGGATGCAAAATGAGGTGATTAATCTCCGTTGAAACCCCATGACCGGCGGAAGAGATTCCTGGCAGGAATTTGGCCGTTAAAAAAAAAGAAAATGCTCTACAAGGAAGATTAGACGATGGTTTGACTGATTCAATCGAGATGGCAGTGGGAGTCAAAATGAGGTGTGTAATCTCAGATGAAATCCTGTGACCGGCGGAGGAGATTCCTTGCAGGAATTCGACCGCAGGAATGTTCCGCGTAGAAAATTCCTTACGGGAAGAGATCCGAGAGGAAAATGCCTTGCGGGAGTTTGTTGATTCTGGGCTCTAGTAATGATCTGAATCGGGAAGATAATCCTGATGGCGACAAAGGAATAATCCTTGGAAGAGCAATCGGAAACTTTCTAGGAACCAATAGGACGGTGGCGTTCTTCTTCTTCTTCTCTCAATAGAAAGGAAATGCTGCACCAACGGACTAAATTGGAACCCCAAACATAGCTATTTGGACTGAAATTGAGTGGCCAGTAGAGGTGTCTTCTTCTTCTTCAGGAGACAATCACAATGGAACAAAGAAAAATAGAACACTTTCTTCTTCAACGAGAACAAAGAAAAATAACTACCAATAGAAAACGTAGATCTGGATTTCACAATTCAACAAGCCTTGGCCTCCATGTCCACTCCTCCCTCTTCTTTATAGAAGGGAAGTGGCAGTTATGGAGGCCCAATTGGGCTTCCTTTTAAGGGGAAGGCCTATTGGGCTTTCCCTTAAAAGGGATCTTTAGGGGGAGAAGAAGCCCAACATGGATATCCTCCCCCTAAAGATGACAATTAAACATAATTAAAATAAAAACACATACGAGGGGAGGCCGGTACTCACGTAGGAGGGGCCTCCCGATAATCCAAAGACGATGAAAGGAAGAAAGAACATAAAGATACACGACACGAAGCGATATGACGATGTCACTTCTCAAGCTTGGTAGTGGAACTGTAGATTCTTCACGTCGGCTCGGGCTTCACTACGTGGCTGGAGACGGATCGGGGAGTGATTGACTAGATGGTCCTCCATCATCCACGGACCTGAGACATTAAGGACATCTCGTTAATAGACGACTACATTTTGAGTACGACTTAGGAGTTTCTAATCATGGGCTTCAAACAAGTCATAGCTCGGACATAGTAAGAAGCTCACGGAGATGATTGAGTGGCCAAGATGAGATCATCCACCCTCGGTATAAGAGGAGATTGACTCGAGGAAGATGATGTAGAAAAATTCCTGGTTAGGGTAGTGAGGATAGTGGAGAAGGCATCTCCAATGATCTCCATTACGCATCAGTACTAATCGAATGACGGATTAGGGATTGACGATTAACCATACCCTAAGTCTTTTGAGAGTCTCGTGCGGATGATGAATTATAAATATATTGTAACCGACGATGGTAAAGATTCCATGAGAGAGTTCGCAAGTACTCGGTATCTTCTAGAGCACGAGGTATAGCTGGGCACCCCACGGGCTGGAAACTCAACTTATCGATTGGGTTAAATCGATCCTTATTTAATTAATCTATATGTTGATATAGTTAATTAATAAGGTTGGTCAATAAATGTTATTAGGCCACTAAAGTTATTAACTAGAATGATATATGACCCTAAAGAGTCAAACACACAAGGTCATAAGGGCATTGGTGGATATATTTTACTTTGTAGGATTTTTGAAAAAAACCTGTAGTGAAATATAAAGAGGGTAAGGGATCTCGTTTTAAGCACCCATGAAAGTCTGATTTGAGAGCCCCTCCCTTTCTTCATTCTCTTCTCCATTCATCCAAAGAGAGTGTCTTCAGGTGGGAAGATCTTCTACATTTTCAAGAATAGTCGAAGAAAAAGACGTAGAGATCCATGCGCCAAGCAATCGCGTGGATACTTCTAGAGGTCGGACACATGAACAGCTTCAAAACGCTCTCGGAGCTGCAAGGTCAAGGGTGGAACGAGTTCTCCAAAAGTTACATTCGATAAAGATCGATTGTTAATCGATCAACATGCTTCCACATCCATGGAAACGTGTTTTCATGGACGAACCAAGGCACCAAACCCAACAACAACTCCATACTCTCTACTTCTTCTGGTGTTTCTCTATATCTAGTAAGATATGATGAGATCATCAAGTGCAGTAAAGGCGAGCTAAGTAGGAGAAAGGGAGACCACTTTTAATTAAATACCTAAAAGTATGAACATATTTTCTAATACTGATTAAAAAAACTTTCTATGTTTTGCTTAAAATTTTTTCTTAATACTGACATTCACTTTCATATTGACTAGACAACCTGACGGGACCAAACTTTAGGTTCAGGTTTTTGATAAAACTGGCCGGCGACGGGACCGTGTCCTTCCCTAATTGTCACTAATAAATCATTACCACAAACAATATGGGGAAATTTCCTGATGACAATCATGGTTATCAGAACATTCGAGTCGTTGACCGGGATAAGTACGAGCAGACACGTGGCGCATCCACATCACCGCCCCCAGAAACTGCCCACCGGGTCTCCGGCCGCGGTTTCCGGTCTTCCCGGATCCGCCAAGGAAGTCCGATGGTATAAAACCTCCCCAACGCTAATTCTGGTTTCAATTATCCATTTACGTCGCGTTCGTTCTTTTCTATCCGCGATCCACCTTTCGCGCAGTCTCCTACCACGATACAAGAAGCGACGAAGAATCGAACAAGAAGAAGAGGAATCGACAAAGAATCGGAGAAGAAGAAGAAGAATAGAAGAAGAATCGACAAAGAATCGGAGAAGAAGAAGAAGAATAGAAGAAGAATCGAAGAAGGATAAGAATCGACAAAGAATCGGAGAAGAAGAAGAAGAATAGAAGAGGAATCGAAGAAGAAGAAGAAGAATCGACAAAGAATCGGAGGAGAAGAAGAAGAATAGAAGAAGAATCGAGGAAGAAGCAGAAGAAGAAGAATCGAAGAAGAAGCAGAAGAAAAATCGGAGAAGAAGAAAGAGGAGAAAGAAGAAGAAGAAGAAGAAGAAGGAAGAACAGTTGAAGAAGAAGGATGATTTTGGTATCGGTGTTGGCGGATCTATTGGAGGAGTATATGGTGCTGGTGGCGAGGGTGATGGAGCAGATGTTGCACGACGCGCCTTTTCCTCGGCGGATGCGCTTCTTGATGCTCAGGAGTATGCCTTTCATTACCCCTCCCAGATCACTCCACCCTCGACCGCCGCCCTACGCCGTCGCCGCGCGCGCCGCCGTCCGCTGATGATTGCCTTCTTCGCGCTGTTGAATTGTGAATATCGTAATTATGTAAGTAATCTGAGCTAACATTGAATCTCTTTTTCCAAGTAACAGATCTTCTTCCGCCTTGGCTCAATTCCTTTTTGCAGATTAGGCAAATCCTGAGTAGTACTGTTCTTGTTTTCAGCTATATACGTGTGATTAGATGTATTTAATCACGGTATCAAAAGCGTACTTTCCATGGCGATTACATAGATAAGTAAATTGATGAAAAACTAGATATCTGTTACTGAATAATTCATGCTTCATAGCGTTAAAACGATCAAAAATATTTTTTAGTAGGGCATGATGCTAAAGAAGCCATCGTTTAAGCTCAAGTGCGTTCTTTTTTTGATAATCAAGTGCTGTTTCTATAGTTTTGACTCAATTAACGTGATTTTAAAAGTTATACTTTTTGTTAAGATTATAACATGAATTGTGGAAACCGACAAACAAGATAACATAAAAGTTTGCCCTGGATATACAAAGAAATCGTACACGCACAATGAAGCGCATTTTGATTATATTATGGGCCATGATTGAGTCACAAAATGAATATATCTGATATCTATGGCAGTCATGAGCAGTTTAATATGTGATGCAACACGCGTGGGCGTCAGTCATCTTAAAGAAATCAAGAAATAAGTAGGGATCATCGATCGTTTGAGATGTTGATTTGCTTGATCTGATCGACTGGACGACTTGATCATCATCTTGCGGTGCACGATCAATTGAATTTCCAGTGAGGTCACGATCAAGTGGACATGACCAATCTATGAACTCGTGATGAAGATCAAATGAATAATATTTTGTAAAAGAAAATATGTATGAGCTATCACTAGAGCTTTAAAGTGCCCTAGGGCGCTTTGCTGAGGAGATTTTTGTCACCAATTTATTAGACTTACTTAAATGTTATAAGCCAAGCTGAAGAAATGGAGTCTTGAGGCAGATGACTTGGGGCATTTTTTTATTAAATATTCATTGCTAAGGTAAGAAATAATGTAATACCCTTTGCTAACATCAAACCTTTATGCACAGTGGCAAGCCCTAATCATTATTATTATTTAAAACTTCAAGTTAGTGTGAATGCATAAAATTAATCTATCTATAAGTATTTAGATGCAAGATTACTGGTCACAAGTTTAAAATTTTAATTGACTCCTGAGTATACAAGTAAAATTATTGATATTATTGAAGTTTAGTTTTTGAAGAAATTTATAAAAGTAAAATATATCTTCGTCATTTGTACCTTGCCACCCCTGAATGAAAATTGGTGCAAATTTGACTAACACCGTCTTAGGCATATCACTCTTAATAAAATATAAGAACACACGTGACATGTATAAAAAAATAGAGTTGAACTGTCGATATTTGATGGAGAGACAAAATATATATTAATTGATGCTATATCCATAACTGAAATTTGAGGATCTTAAATTCAAATAGATGATTAATTTTATTATTGAAAAAAGTAATTACTAAATGCAAATTTTTGATAGGATTTTGAAATATAAATTCAACCCCTTAAATGAATGTTTTTTTTTCCAAATTAAACTTAAACCTTCTATCGTAATGTATGATTCTCGAGACCATACTCAAGGATATTACAATTTGGGGTGCTGTCATTTGCACAAATTTCTCTTTCCTCTCACACTTTAATCACTTCATCTCTCTTCTCTTGGTATCTTTTAACATAATATATGATTCTCAAGATCATACTAAAGGATATTGTCCTTGGGGTCCTATCATTTGCACAACTCTCTCTTTCCTCTCACACTTTAATCACTTCATATCTCTTCTCTTGGGAGCTTCTATCATAATCTATGATTCTCAAGACCATACTAAAGGATATTATCATTTGGGGTCCTATCATTTGCATAACTCTCTTTCCTCTCATACTTTAATCACTTCTTATCTCTTCTCTTGGGACATTCTATCATATCTATGATTCTCAAGACCATACTAAAGGATATTATCATTTGGGGTCCTATCATTTGCACAACTCTCTTTCCTTTCACACCTTAATCACCTCATCTCTGTTCTCCGGGGACGGGAACAAGCCTCACTTCCCAACTACTAGCAAACTCCATAAGTGCTAAAAGAGTATTATTCCCCCTACAAAAACTCTGTTACATGTCCAACAACACACAAACACAGAGATATTTAACCACAACAGCAAAACTGCCTGTTGATTAAACAAATATTTTCGGCAAGCTAGTGACGCATTCCATAGCTTGTTCCATGTTCACAAATAAAATTTATTCATTATAGCCCACATGTGATGCTTATATTGAAGTCCATGAATACATGGTCTTACTTAGTAAATTATGATGATATCATAATATGGGGATTAGTAACCCTTTATGTGTTGCTCATATTCCACATAGAATAACATTATCTCGTCTTACTCATATGATTAGTATGGCCAGTGCCGCATGTACTAGTGTGGAGACACTATGGTTGGATGGTGGGTAATCTTTAGGGCGAAGAGCTCGTAATCATGGAATTCTAAACATTATTAGTTCACGAAGACGATTGGGTGATAAAGATGGGGTGTTTCACCCTCATATAAGAGGAAACAGCTCAAGGAAGACAATTGATTGATGAGATGACTTTTGAACACATCACTACTAACTTGGATGACCGATTATGGTTAGATAGTTGACCATATCCCAAGTCATCTTAGGAGCATTAAGATGATGAGGGTCTATACTGACATGGTAACCTATGACACATATGGTATGAGTGAGTCGATATTAGGGTATAGCTTGGCACCCCATCATTTGGAGACTCGGCCTACCAATTGGGTCAATCAATCCATCATTAATTAATCTATATGATAATGTAACTAATCAGTTTGGAAGGACAATAAAGGTTATTAGGTCGGTTGAGTAATTAGCTGGACTGATACATAGGCCTAGAGGATCACACAAAAATAGTCTTTTGGACATCGAAAGATATACTTAGAGAATCAGAGTTTTATGTGAAAAACACCCACGTAGTATAAATAGGGGAAGGTCCTATATGAAATGCACCCATTCCACAATTGTTCAAGCCCCTTCCCATTCTTCTCCTTTCGTCCCTCGCCTCCTTTCCATTCCCGATGTGATCGTGATGCCATAATGACAATGGTGGAACGTGAACGGGGCTCTTCAAAGAATATATAAGCCATCTTTGTCATTTCAAATCATTGGGTATGTTCATGATCTTTAAGATGAAGACGTGAAGATTCACAATCCCACCCAAGGAAATTATCTAAAGCCTTCAAGTAAGGCATGATATTGACAAATGGTATAAGAGAACAGTGATGACAAATGGCACAGGCGTCATCGTATCACTGATGGAGGACCATCCAGTAGAGTGCGTACAGATTCATCACCAGCCACATAGCGGAGCCCGAGCCGACGTGAAAAACCCACATTTCTGCTAAAGTGTTTGAGAAGCTGTGTCTCGATACGTTTCTTGATCATTTGCATTCTCTACTTTTGATGGCTCAATCCTCGTGTACGGGCCCATCCTTGGTTCTTTTAGTTCCTTTTCATCGTCTTTGGATTCTAGGGAGGCCCCTCCTGTGTGTGTATAGGCCTCCCCCTCGTATGTGTTTGTTGTTTAAGTGTTCTAAATGTACCTTTTAGGGGGAAGGGTAAGAGTCCATGCTGACTTCTCTTTTACCCCTAAGAGACCCCTTTTAAGGGAAGCCCGATAATCTTCCCTTAAAAGGGCCCATTAGTCCCCTAACTGCCACTATTCTACTATAAGTAAATGGGAAGGGGGGACATGGGAGTCATGATGTTATTTTGGAATTTCCAGATCTAAATGGTAGTTATCTTTGGTGTTTGTTTCTGAAAGAAGAAGACTCCTCGTTCTCTTGGTGGTTTCTTGGAGATCCATCCACGCCGCTCTCTTAAGAAGAAAGAAAATAGCAGTCCATGTCAATTGGGTAAGCATTCTCAGGCCGATTGATGCCGGACGTCATCAAGGACGTTGTCCGACAGGTAAATCCCTAACGGGATATGTAACTATGTGGATGCGAATGACCTAGATGTAGTGTACATGCAGGGCCGATGAGTGGGAATTCACTAAGTTGTGAGCTTCAGGGCGACGACCGATGACGATGACAGTGACCTCCTAACCTCGACAGAGTTACGACAACGACTACGATGCCGAAAGGAATAATTCTGTAGTGTCTCGCACGTAACCGATGGGCTCGACCCGTACCTAGGAAGACACTCAATTCATAGTTTTCTCGAAGTAATTCTCTCACCTAATCTAACCCGAGCGCGGTGGAGTGCAGCCAAAGATATACTGAAAGACGTAATTAATTGACAAGCAAGGGGAACGGCGTACCTCGTCGTCAGCGTCTTCATTGGGGCACGGCCAGTGCACGTAGGCAGTCGGAGGCGTGATGAGAGGCGATGAGATATGGCTCGATAGCTGTCGATGGTGCGGAGCCGTAACGATAGGAAAGGAGCGGTTGCATAGAGTGCAGTGGCTGTTAACTCGAGCACTTGGGTGAGGACAGCGGGTCAGCCTAATGGGAGTCAATGGGGGGGGTGATGCAGGACGGACGCGGTCGACATCCTGCAACGGGAGCGTGGGTCCGTTCATCCGGCTCGAGGACGATCATCTTGGACTGCACGCCCCGCTTGTCGGTGGGTGTCCCGGAAAGATCTTGTCCTGGGGTCCTCAATTCGTGGAGGGCCAAAGTAGACTCTATCTCCACATGGTCTGCGCTCCACAGGTAGTCGTCAGGGCGTTGGTGGGCCCGACTACCGGTGGAAGGGGGCTGTTCAGCCGGCCGGATGGCGAGGACGGCGACGAACTAGCAGCTGTATAAGACGGCCATAGGCGACGTCGTGTGGCGAGCGGCGATGGTCAGCAACAGTGGCGGCGGCGGCAGCCGAAGATGGCGGCGGCGACCGCCGGAGATGTCGATGACCGAAGGTGGGCGGCGGCCAAGATGGCGGCAGCGGCGGTAGCCGGATATAGCGGCGGCGGCAGCCGGAGATAGCCGGGATATTGAGCCGCGGTAGTGAGCCTCCTTCGGGGTAATAGACCACCGAGATTGCGGCGGTCCATTAGGTTAGGCCTGTAACGGGCATAGGGCTGTTGTGGCATCCTCGAGATGCTTGCATGGCGATTGGGCTTCCCGGAGAGCAGTTTGAGGCGCGACGGCTGGCGGCTGGACTTCGCGGGGATTCGGAGGGCGGCGACGGCGCTTTGAGACGCGGGATGCGGCACCTCGGGATGCGGGAGCCGGTTCGTTGAGTGGGCCCCTTGGACTGGAATAGAGGCACTGACCCATAATGCTCGGGCCCAATGGGCGGAGTCAGCACGGCTGAGGACTGACCAGTGTGGGGCGCGGCGTGGGCGCGGTGCGGCGGGCGGCCGTGCGAGGGCGCCTTGCGACCTGCGCGGCGCGTGCGCAGCGGCGGTTGCGGGCGGCTGCGGCGGCTGCGGCCGCTGCGCGGCCGATCCGGCGGCTGCGGCGCTCGGCGGCTGCGGGCTGCTACGGCGCTCCGGCGGCTGCGGCGGCTGCGGGCGGCTGCGGTCGCTCCAGCGGCTGCGGGCGGTTGCGGCGCTGCGGGCTGCTGCGCGGCCGACCCGGCTGCGGCCGCTCCGGCGGCGGCCGCCGAGGGCGGCGGCGGCGCCGGCTGCGGCCCCTACTGTGGCGGCGGCCTGCTCGGGCGGTGGCTCCGCGATCCGGGCGGCGCTCCACCGACCTGGGACCCCGGCGGCGGCGGCCGCTTAGGGTTCCGTCGGTCTGTCCTCACGGAACGGGGGAGGGGCGGAACGGGACGGGCGGCCAAAGTCAGCCCCGTCCCGTCCGCCCTTCACTCTCTTCTCTCAAAACGGGAACCGAACGGGACTCTTCTCTTTCCCAAAAATTCAGAATGGACTTACTCCGTCGGGCGCCCTCTCCTTCCATTATGTAGGGAGGATAATGAGCCCTAAGGGGTGGTCCAAGAGGGGAACCCATTAGGAAAGGGTCCCCCTCTTAAGACCACTAGTACAAAGTTTATGTAAATATAAAACCTTAACTAAACCTAGAAAAAAAAACGCGGATACGTTGAGGGCTTCGCCATCAGGGGGAGTGGTAGGAAGCTGTTGCACTCGTCGTCTGACTTGCATTGGTTGAGAGAAGCGACAGTTCTTCACGGGGGTAACCTGGCTGACCACCGCGTGCTCAACCGATGTGTTGGGCGACGACCTCAGTGCGTGCCGTTTGCTCCAGACCCACGATCGTCATGGATTCCATGAGCAAGGTTGCGACAGACCAGCTGTAGGAAGAGGGGGTAAAACACGCCCTCTAGTCCACCAAACGTCACAGAACGCACCGGTATTGGGAGCCCCTGGGCATCTCGTTGATATCACAGGTTCGCGGAATTTGGCGGCGTGAACGGGAGAGAGACACCCCAAGCATCCACCACACTGCCCCAGGTTGTCCCAGCGGCTAGAGAAACTGTTTTCGGATCGACATACGGGGTCAACACTGAGAAGGGGTCCCTCGATATCCTTGATGAGCCCCACAGACTGTGCTAGGCGGACTGATCATGAAGGAAAGCGCCCGTTTACCAGTCGCGGATATGGGCAGAAAGTCGACCAGTCACCGTACGCGCGCGTGGTCCATTTAGTGGGAAGACCGCGGGTGGACGGTGAGGTCTCTCCGGATGATGACAAGGCCGTGGTTTTCCCGATCGATATCGCAGGAAAGGCTTGTGGCGACTGACCGGACGTTGCGACGTCTTCACAATCATATGTAACGGTGATGTGGCATGCGAGCGACCGCGGGGATACATGTCAGGTCTTCAGTAACAGGAAATAACAGCATGCCAGCAAACCTGGAAAGTCACGGCCATGGGAAGGGGTGCGACGACATCCTTTCATTTCCCCTTGCTCTTCCCCTTCTCCTTCTTCTCCCTCTCCTCTTCTTCTTCCTCCCTCTATTTTTCTCACGATGAGATCTGATAACTGAACGATAACTTCCACAATAAACCAGATCTGAATCTGAACCTGGTCCCATCATGGCCTTATATAGGGCCATGATGGGCCCCTTTCAAGGAGTCCAAGAAGGGGGAGTCCAATAAGAGACCCCCCCCCATTTACAACATAAAGAAAGAAATTACGAAATCAAAAGACGTGAAAAGAAACTGATACAGACAGGTACGAAATCGCGATGACACAGATGCATCACAACTGAGTAGGGTGCAATCTTTGTGGCGAACACAAAACAGAAATCAAAACGACTAAAAACAGATAGTTAAAACACGAACACGTGTGCGGACGCGCTCTACCCGGAGTATTTAAACTCAGGCATCTTCACGGATGCTTTGGCGTGCCGGTCGGGCTGGACATGGACCGGCGGTGATGCTGATGACGACAAAGATGGCTCCAATGACGATTCATCGATGTAGTTTGGGCGCGCTCCATCACTTACCATCTAGCGCTTCTTCGCTTGTTGGCAATTTGGATTTGCTCCGTTAGGTTAGTCTCATCCTCAACATCGACCTACTGGTACTACTGATAGAAGGTAGTTCCACCCACCGTATTTGCAACGCTATCCACCGTGATTATCATTAAAGCGTTAAAGTCCATGGAGCGTGATTTGTCGGCCCTCCTTGGTCACTGAAGGCCTATTCCCGTCGTAGAAAGTCACGACTTGGTCGAGGGTCACGTATTTTCAAATTCATCTGGGCTAAAGTGATGCGACCAAGACCTCACCGGTTTCGTGGTATATTCACTGGTCCTTTTCCCTTATTGGATTGTCCATGCGATACTCCTGGAGCATGAACTGCCCCCTATTTTCATCATCATTCAACATTGAACGCAATATTTGGGATTATTCTGTGCGGACCAGCTGTAATGCCCACCGTGATCCATTTTTTTACCACATTTCACAGCTGTCAATTTGAGAATCGTCCGCCCATCCTCATTTCTTCCCTCATTTGGGTGCCGGCGGGCGTGTGAATTGTCAACCGTCCACCTGTCGCACAATTATCCACCACACTACCTGCACCAATGATTCCTTTGCGCCTAGAGCACTGCTTAGTGGCCCACCACGCAGCGTCAACTACGGGTCCTTGTGTCTATATGCAATTTCCTGCTCCAACAACATCTCAACCGGGAGCTCTACTATCCACATCAATCTATCCTTGCAGAATTCAATGCAACTCGTCTTCGTGCATCTGACTTCGACTTGTAGGTAAATTCCTCTCCCCTCCTTATATAGCAGTATCATTATAAGGTTAGCCACTTTACATCTTCTAGTGCCATCTGCGACTGCTCTTCTACTTGAGAGAATTTATACATATTATAAAGTTAGCCACTTTCATGTGTTAGAACACTTCCTTGACGGTGTCGGATCTGCTCGAACACGTTGATAGTGTAGACGCTCTTGGACTTAGAATGTCCCCCTCTTCATTGGTCTTCGATCTGATCACACGGATCATTGGGAGTTGACCGTGCCATAACCCATTCTGTGTCATCAATTGAATATGTCTTGGATCACCTGACTGCCAACGTAGTACTTGTTAATTTTGCTACACCATTTGCATCATTTGATCTCCTTGCATTACGTATTTTCGTCTGTCCCCCATGGTGTAACACGACCCACTCTCTTATGGTCGTCGTGTTACATCAATCAGGCTTTTTGTGCATATCATCATCATGATTGGAGCAAAAAACCTGTGCATGCTTGGTGAAATTGGTGGAAACCCATGCATCTATGTGTATTCGTGGAATCAAATCTTTTAGAGATGACTGTAAAATAAGTGAAGGAAAATACATCAATGTCTAATTAGGCATACCATGTGTTTCAACCTGTGTCAGGTGTCAATCACATTAAATGAGACATATAATCTTCAAATTTTCTCATTGGGATACATCATTCACTTTCCACATCCATTAATTGCACAGAAGTACAACATTTTTATTATGGAATAATGCCATCTTCAACTTGCACGCATTTTCTAATTGGGCCACATTTTTCATATGCTGATAACTTTTAATCTCTCTGCCACATACCCCTGTAAGCTAAAAAAAGAATAATTATTGACTCCTAATTGGTCATTTTAACATCCACAAATCATGAGGTCAAAACACCTTGTCTCCCAATGATTGGTAGAACAAAACATTGGTTTAAATAACTTACAACACATGGCTGAGTAACAGGTAACACTAAATCTAATTCCATAAAAGGCAAGGTAGGCTTTTAATAGATTCTTGAAATCAATTAACTGTAAAACCCACAGAATCAAACTAAAGTAAGTTTTAATGCATTTTAATTATGATATCAGGAAAATATTGTCATTTTGTTGCATAAAATTAAATAAAATGCATGCTACTAAGCATTACTCACACTATCTATGTTGGTGTGTCCACATAAAGGAATACTAGATCAACTTTCTTTGCCAAATATAAGTATAAATAGTTTTGTTTTACACGTCTCACTTTCAGAATAATACATAGGACTATGTTACAGTATGTTGGATGCAATGTGGAATGTGAGTTGGCTTGTATCCAATATATGATTACATTTGGGTTTGAATTTGTGCCTGCACCTCCACCAACACGTGCAAATGTAATGATCCTTTGTTTATCTACACACAGTTAGACAACTCAACTGCAAAGTGTACCTACACTTAGGGTTTGCCGTGTTGTACAAAAAATTGGTAAAACCTGACCGAACTAATACCATTGGTTTGGGAATCACGGGTGTACTGAAAGTTTGATACTGGGTTTGGTATCACAAGCAAATGAAACCAGAAACCAGACCGAAATTTAGGAAAGAAAAATATTTATAAAAATTGAATCATCAAAGATTTGATCCTAGGACGCCCACACTAGTCACAAGGACTTTATACCAACTGCGCTACATATTTCATTGGTTGAGAGATGTAAAACAATGTCATAGCTCATAAAGAGAAAAATACATAAATACACAAATATGCAAATAACATACACAAAAATACGTAAATATGCAAATAACATACACAGAAAATACACAAATATGAAAATAACATGAATACGCGCATAACATATATAAAAATACATAAATACCAAAAAAGCATAAATACAAAAATAGCATTTACAAAAAAATATAATTCTGAAACTAATATAAATAGGTGCATAATATATATAAAAATACATAAATACCAAAATAACATAACTACACAAATAGAATATACAAAAAATACATAAATACAAAAATAACATAAATACACATATATCATACACAAAAAATAGATAAATACAAAATAACATAAATACACACATATCATACACAAAAATAAAAAAATAAAAAAATACTATAAATACACAAATCATATAAATCTAAAAGTAGAATTTACCAAAAACATAAATAAGAAATAACATAAATTAGCAACTAACATAAATACATAAAAAACATATACATAAAACACATTAATACAAAATAACATAAATATACAAATAACACATATACGGAAATAAAATATACACAAAATACATAAATATCTAAATAACATAAATACACAAATGAAACATACAAAAATACATAAATATGAAAATCACATAAATAACATAAATACCCAAATAACATAAATATACAAATACCATAAATACACAAATAAGACATTATAAAAATACGTGAAACATAAATACACAAATAATATAAATATGCAATAACATATAAAAAAATACCCCAATACTATAAATAGGAAATGAACATAAATAAAAAAATAAAATAATATAAATACATAAATTCACTAATAACATAGACAACAACTACCCAAATTTACATAAATAAGAAAATAACATAAAGACTACTATACACAAATAATATAAATACACAAATACAAAAATACAAAAATAACATGAACATTTAAATATTCATGTAAACATAAATTAAATATTCAAACCCAAATTTGACTTTCATTTGTAAGCTTTCAATATGACTTTCTTCAAACGCAAGTGCCCCAAGTTATTGGTTTTGCTGAACCAACACCGATGACTGACCGAACCTGGACTCTACTAGAATTTAGGTAAAGGTATAGGTATTTGCCAAAAATAGATACCAAGACTGAAACTGTCATTCCCTACATACTCTTACACTTGTATCCATTCTTGCCCGTATGACTATAAAATACACACTTAATATTCGATACAAATGATATGCTGCATTCATGCCCATTCTGCCACCTAGTACAACACCCACATTCCAATGTGCAACTCTTTCTCTATTATTTTTCTGCCAAAATTTTATTCTGACTTATTTCATTTCTGTTTAATTTTATCTTTTCTTTTGATTTAATTATATTCTTTCTTTGATCTGAAATAATACTATCTATTGCTACATCAAGACACCTAAAATCCTAGGACCTGGGATGTTATTTCAACTTAAAAACACCAAATAAGGTCAATATAATTTGACTTTAGATCCAGCTTTAATTTTTTTCATTTTTCCATTCTTATGAAATTAAACTAACATCGTGCATGAAATATGACCAAACAAAATAGATTGGATGATACTTGTTTTACCATGAAAAGGCCAACTAATGTTATCACTTAGATAATAATTGAAAAAATATAGAACATCGACTATGGATATTTACTTAAATGCATAAATACACAATATTTCAATGACAAGACTTAAACTCTCATTATAGTAAAATTATAATATTGTAAATTATAAAGAATACCGTGATAAAATGCATGTTATATACCACTATTGTTAGCATGATAAATGTTGGGTTCGGCCATGATCAACGTCTGAGATGAGATCTGCATAGGAAAATAAATATGAATTGAAACAGACCACTATAATATTAATAATCAAAATGTTCAAGAATCATATTTGAACTGACGTGGAGTTAATACTTGAATGAGTTATCTCTAGAGGTGTATATGCTCGACCTCTCCACGTATCCACATAGTCCTTGTCATGTGTAATTTATTTGTATCATTCTCTATTATTACCTTCCCCTGGGGGCTTATTCATGCTCAACCTTGGTATGCCTAAGGCACGAGTTTACGAGCGTTTAGGAGAAAAAGCTTGCCTTTTGGTATAGATGGATCTTTTGGCCATATATATATTTAATATGATACTTTCGAGTTTCTGTTTTGACCCAGATAGAAGTGTGTTGAAAGACTATGGATAATGGCAAAGAGTGATGAACTCAATTATTAGATGATTAGTTGAATTCATTTAATATTTTTTTATAATCTACCTTGACTTTATAACATCTAACCAGATAGTATTAGCAAGGTTTGTCTTTATTATGAATTTAATTGCGTATTAAATGGTTATCAGTAAATGTGAAGATATATGTTTAAAAGAATGATGAAACTGGAAAGTGATATTACTAATCATGGAGATGATGAATACTTGGATGTAATGAAGAAGCATGTAGGGACATGGGTATAGAGATGTATTATTTCAAAGAGGTAATAAGAGTGGAATGTATACATAAATAGGGGATAGGAAGATGATAATGATGAGATAGAATTATATATATGTAGCTAAATATAGGGTAAAGTTATGGGTTTTGGCACTATGGATGGAAGAGAGATGATGGTATGGAGTGGATCAGAATGAGGATGTTGAGATAGATGTAATTTTGTATGGTGAGAATGGATAGAATTTATGAAGTGGGTGTCATGAGTAGGATGAAAAAATAGATGCTTCAAAGTCACCTTAGATCCTATTTAGGGACAATGCATATTCAGATAGATGAAATAGATGGGTAGAAAGACATAACTACCTTCCAAATTTTAGCTCAATCCGATTTGTGGATAGTCAAATATCATGCCTGGAAGTTCGCTCATACTAGGTTTTTACGTCTTCATTCATCCAAAATCTATTTCAATGTCTGTCGTTGTGGATATTATCTTGCACTCATGCCAATTAAAACACCATGTCTGATTTTAAGTTTATTGAAATAAATGTTTATTCATTACTATTATGCGCAATGTTAATTATGAAGTCCATGAATATTTCCAATGACCTTGTGAATTATAATGAGATCATAATGTAGTGATTATTAGTGTTTAAAAATACATTCTAATTGTTCATAGTTGAACGATGGTCGAGATGGACACCAAATTATCCAGATAGAATAACACTATGTGATGCTACTAATATGATAAGTATGACTGATCCTATGGGGGTTAGGGTGGTGATGTTATGGAAAAATGGTGGGTGCTCTTTGGAGGAAGAGTTCACTGAATTAATTTCCATGAGTCCTTGAAATGTATTATACCTAAACATTAATCAGGTTGAGTCATGTCAGGGTTGTATAAGTGATCCATTGACATAATACACCAAGGACATCTCGTGCATAGATGACCATGTTTTGACTACGCCTGAAGAGACCCTAACCATGGGATTTAAATAAGTCTTAGCGTAGGCTTAGTGAGAAATACAGGGATGTGATTGAGTGGTTAAGACACTATTTTTTGCCCTCAGTATTGGAGGAGATTGACATAAGGAAGATGATGTAGACAAATCATAGGCTTGGGTAGTAAGGATATGGAGAAGATGTTCTCCAATGATCCCCGCTTTGCATCATTATTAACCAGATGACAGATTAAGGCTTGAATATTAACCATACCATAGGCCATACAAGAGTCTCATGTGGATGAAGGATTATAATATATGGTAATCAATGACAGACAAGGTTCTATAACAGATTTCAAAGACTACTCTATATCTTCAAGAGCACGAGGTGTAGTGTGGCAGCCCACAAGCTGGAAATTTAATCCATCGATTGGGTTAATTGATACTTCATCGATTAATCTATATGTTGATATAGTTAATTACTAAGATTGGTAAATAAATATTATTGGACTTTAAAGTTATTATCTATAATGATATATGGGCTTAAAGTGTCAGACACGTAAGACTAAAAGGATGTTGGAATATATTCTTTATTTGAATGGTGTTTATGAAAAATTATTAATAGGTCTAAATAAGGGGGGCCACCTAATTTGGGTGCCATGCCAGCCAGATCTGGGTGCCCCCCTTTTCTCATTTCTCTGCATTCTCCACTCATTCCACCAGTCATCCTTGATGATGAGAAGGTTGAAAAAATGTTCAAGAAAAAATGGTGAAGAAGGAGAGGAGATCCAGGAACATCTAGTTAGGTGGATAATGCTGGAGGCTGGGCAATTGAATGGCTTGATGAAACTTTCCATTGAATCAAGTCGAGGGTCAAAAAAGTTCCCCACAAGGTAGTCAACATATTAAATGTTTGAGAGATCAATTCTGAATAGATCTTGTGCTTTCATTGCTTCAAATTTGTTCCATGTATCAAAACCATAATCCCACAACCCAACATGTATTCTAAAAAGACAGTTAAACCAACCACTAATGTTTAATAGCAATGATCATGAGACAATAATGACATTGCTTTTGTTGATTGCCGTAGTCAAATCTTAACAAAACTAAGGCGAATAGGATAGCCACACTCATCAGATTTAAAATAAACTTAGACAGTTGTAAGATGTCTAAATAAAAAAATTAAAATATTTCCTGACTTACTAAATTTAAAATATTTTTGAAATGGATATCAAAAAATTCCTGAAAAAACCAACAGGTTGATATAGTTTATGCTGTTAGCAAATCCTATATTAGGCATGTAATATAAGCCCATAATAATTGTATCCCTGATTATGGTGTTCTCGATTGGTGAAGCCTTCAAGTACTTCAGCTAATTTTATCAACATGATTCATATCAATCAAATTAACTCCATATTATTCATGATTTATTATAATAAACTAATATTTCTTAATTTTATCTTGATTCAAATATGATTAATTTGATTTCAGTACTAAAGTGCTCATAGTCATTATTTTTCAAATTCATTGCATTCAAGAGACATCTCAATTGGGTTTTGTCGAATCATGGTTAATGTGCCATATTTTTTGGAATTTATTTCAGTGCATGGACTAAGGTATATTAAATGAATCAAACCAAGATGGAGTAAAAACAGAGTAAAGGAAAGCCTTTATCATGACTCAAACCAAATAACACAGCTCATTAAAAATGAGGATTAGATGCCTATGACGGAGTCAAATATGCTACATTTGCACAAGCTGAATTAAGTTAATATTTGGACCAATTCTCTAGATCTCAATGAAATAAGGACATGGATCTGAGGAGTAGGTTCATTTATGACATCCATTAAGATCTTAATGCAATTTAGAGCATGAAATAGCTTTATTGATGTCATGTTTTCACTTGTAATAATTTCCTTTTGATTCTTAACCTTGTAGCAGCTTTTCATGTCAAACAATTAATTTTTTAGAGCACATTCTTTTGCATTTTGATCGAAAGAGTGACCTGGAAATATTTAGCCTTTTTTCTCTAGGATCTAAGGTGCTTTGGCACCTCCTAACCTAGGATTAGCAGATGCATTGGTATCTCAGTTTCAATTGAATCATTGGTTTGATTCACTTGATGTTCTAATAAATATTTAACATCAGGAAAGAAGAAATAGGTGGCAAAATAAATAAGGTTAACCTCATCTATCGGTATTTTAGATGCATTATCCAGAATTGAGTCAACCTTTCCATCCATCTCTGACTCATAATACAACATTTGTGTGAATCTGTATCACTAGAAAAGTGAATATCCACCACTCTACACTGCTTCCACAGCATGTTAGTTACACATGCTTCTTTTGACACAAAACCCCTCCACTTGACCCTTCATCATCTCTACTCTTTGCCATTAAGCCACACTTTCTAATATTGTTGTGCCTTAACCACCATTGCTACAAGGTTGTGCCCTAGTGTTCTACTGTTGTTCTGAAACTACCACATGCTAGCTTCAAACACATTTGCCTCTGCCATGTAGAACCACAATGCTGCAACCATTTCACACATAGCCTACTACCACATCAGTCATTGCTGTCACAAGCCCGTGAGTTTGCATCACAAGTGACACACTCCAAATGCCATGTATACCTTCCAAGCGTGTATATTGCTACCTCTATATTTGCTTCTATTGTCACTGCCTATGTGTCCACTTGTGCTGTTATTGCTGCCACACTTATTGCTGTAGTCCATGACATGGTTGCTGTTGGTGCTGCTGCTACTACCACGGTGTATGCTAATGATTCCAATGCTATGACAAACAGTATGCCTGCTATCTGATGCCGGACGTCATTGGGGACGTCGTCCGGTCAGGTAATTCCCTAACGGAGATGTAACTACCTGATGCAATGTCCTAGGTGGGAGTACGTGTAGGCCGCGACTCACAATGTTTCGCCGAGCTCTAAGTTCTGGGGTGAGAGACAGGTAACGATGCTGATGACCTCCTGACCCTCGTCGAAGCAACGATGGCGACTATGGCACCGAGCGAACTAAGTCCGTTAGGCATCCACATGTAACAAACGGGCTCGGCCCGTCCTTAAGAAATCAGGCGAGTAAAATCTCTCGTGGTAGTTTATGCTCTCACCTATTCTAACCCGAGTGCGGTGGACTACAGCCAAAAAAGTATACGATAGAAGATAAATTAACTTAGCGAGCAAGGGAAACGAGGTACCTCTTTGGTGGTGCCGTTCTGTAGTCAAATACTCGTTGGTGCAGGAGCCGGGCGGGCGGATTCAGTGAAGCTGTGCTGGAGATAAGCACTGCGTTGCTCGACTAGCGGCATGGCTGCGAATCATGAGACATGATGCTGGAGGAGTGAGATGAGGCGGGGAGGTGCAGGGCCTAGTGGCCACGATGCAGGCGCGGTGAAAACTATGCGAGGCATGGTGGCGTGCATCGCAGCAGCAACGGTGCGGCGATGTTCCCACTCGTGGGCTTGACAGCATGCTAACATGGCGTTGGGGCGTGGTGACAACTATGCAAGGCATGGTGGCGTGCGTCGCAGCAGCAACGGTGTGGTGATGTTCCCACTCGCGGGCTCGACGGCACACTTACATGGCATCAATGATAGTGTGGTAGTGTGGCGGTGCAGCTCGGCAGCGGTGATGACAAACAATGGCAGCACGACAGTGGTGTGGCTCAACGGCAGTGACGGCGGTGCAATGGTGGCACAACGCATGGGCGGTGATGGGGGGCAACGACGATGCGACGATGATGGTGACGACGTGGTCTGCAGTGACGATGGCTGTAGACTTTCAAGCAAAAGTGGTAGCACGTCGGCATGGCTCGGTGGTGGCATTGGTGGGCGACGGCGGCACAACGGCAGTGCGGTTCGGTGACAGACGACGGTGGTGATGCACTCAACAGATGCTACTGGCGGCGGTGTTGCAGATGTGGCGATAGCGTGGCGCGCAGCTCGGTGGCAAGGATGACTGGCAAAGGCAGTGCGACAGGTCGACGGTGGGCAGTGGGCGTGCATGAAAGGTGGGCGCGTGGTGAGTGCACGACGGCGCACAGTGAGCATGCGGCAGCCGCTACGGCTTGGCGGCGGGTAAAGGCAGAGTGACGGTGGCACGTAGCGGGAACACTGGCGGCACGCGGCGGCACGTGGCGGCACGCGATGGCATAGGGCGGTGGCAGATTGGGGCGGTGCGCTGGTGGTGGTGAAGTCGACGATGAAGGTGGGGGGCGCGGTGTTGGCGAGCATCGGTGGTGCTCAGGAGGGAGCGAGGTCGACGGTAGTGGCAAGCGATGGCGTGAGCGAACGATAGTGGAGTTTCACGTGACATAATAATTTAGGAAAAAAATACAAATGATAATATCTTTTATAATCACAAAACACTATTTTATTTAGTAATTTATTAATTTACATGGTATATCTTGTACTACATTGTGAGGTCATCGTAAATTATTTGCATGAACTTAATATTTACCTCCAAAATTTAGTTCATTATTTAGCCAGAGTTACTTGGTTCCCAAAAATTCTGATTCATTTTGGACTAAGTGAGATTGGAGAAAAAATAGACTGTTTTATACGAATTTATTTTATAATTTTCAATTAATACAATAAATAGATCATTACAGGAAGTAGGATAACATAACTGTTCATATTAGTTGACGTATTCTTTAAAGCCCGATAAAGAAGTACATCTAGTTTTATGAAATCTTTTGTTTCCTGAAGTCTGAAAAAATCTTATATATAATGGAAAAAATAATTTTATGGAATATTTTCTGCTGTTAAGATGCCTAATAAGTAAATATTCATCATACCAACAATAAAAAGCATGTACCTTCAAAGTAAATTTTTTTGCTTTCTAAATATCATAAAATCCAAGACTCTTTACATGAGGGTTCCTTTGAAAAACTCAATAATATTATATTGTCTAGCTTCTGAATATATGCAAAAATGTCAAGATATATAAAATAAATAATCTTTAATATATTCTACATTCCTTTAGTACAGATATCTCTAACAACATTGTTCGATTAAGTGGCCAAGGAATAACCTAAGGGGGGGTGAATTAGCTTTGGTTTCAATATTATATTATTCTTTGTTAAGTTATGTAGAATTTTTTGAACTATGAAGTGAAGTAGAGGAAATGGGAGACAGAATAATGTCATTAGACTGCTTAGGCTAATCCTTAATGTTGTCTGTGGTATCATTCCCGAGGTGATGATGTGCCCTAATCATGTTTGTGTAAATGACCCCAAGAAAATAACTTGGAAATAGGGCTGAAAAAGGATACCATAAGAGGAAAAAAACAGTGAAGCTCTGTAGTCCTCAACCCCCAAAGTCTTCCTTGAAGCAATTTTTCTTGACCTACTTCAAGTTGCCACCGAAAGCATTCTTCTTATGAACCCCAAAGCCCTAATCTCACTAACAAAATATCTAAAAATATATATATTTCTGAACAGTATGTATTTCTCCTCAATAACACTTAGTATATAACCTTTAGTTTTCAGGCCAAGGAAAAATTTCATCATTTCAACTAGAATATTCTTTCCCATCATAATTTTTTTAAATCAGATTTAATAGTTAGTAAATCCAATTATGACTTCCCTGCACTAATACCTCCCTATATATGGTTGCTCTTTTCCCTAGTCCTTTCATATGTCGTGTTTCTCTTTGGATAAAATGTGTTGATTCATATTTGACCTTTGGTCCTCAAATATAAAATATCTTATTAATTCCTTGCCAACTGATACAATTCTAGCTTGTATGGATTTATAACAGGATTAAAAATTACTCTTATTTCAGACAGAATATTCAAAATTGAATTAAACAAATTTCCAGTGTTCAATCTTTCCACGTTCCTAGTTAACCGTCTAAGTCCTCCGCAGCCAAGTTCAAATCCTTGTAATTCTATCTAAAGTTAATCAAAAGATGTGAGTCCAAGTTTAATGAATTTGTACGAATGTTAAAAACTAGTTATAAATTTAAATAATCAGCCTATAACTTATATTACATATGTCAAACTTATCATAAGGGTCAAGGAAGTGTGAAATTCAGAGATCAGCCTTCTTTCCTTTGAATCCTTAATGACCCTCCACAAAAAAGATGATTCCAAGTTATATGGAGTCAAACTGCTGTTAGAAACAAATATGATCTTGAATAAATACTGAAAAAATGGCTTCAAAATTGCTTCAGGGATTGAAAGAACTCTCTAGATTTTGGACTGTGATTTTGTAAGAGCAAGAAGAAGGGGGTTTGAAATTACTGCTCAAAATTATATGTATTTACTTAGACATCTGAAAGGATATAATGGTAATTTATCTCAACTTCATAAGTCCTATGTACTGATTATGAGTAGACAATATGAAAGAGAAATAATTTCAAATTCTGTTATTTACCATTATTCCATAAATTTGAAACACCTCTCAAGTGTTATTACTTAAAACTAGCTGTTATGTTAACAACCTAAGGTTTAAAAACTCTGGAAATATCAGTTATGTTTAGTACATCAATTTACTCAAAATATGGCCATTGGATACTAATATCTTCCTGTATTTAATCTTTATTAAATCATCAATAAATTCAGCCTTAAATATCTAAAGATAGTATTCAGGAATTTGACGAAGTCATCAAACATATCAAACGAGGCCAACTCAGCAAAAATATGTGAATAGTCTTCAATAATCTGTTTATCGTCATGTCATAATAAGTTCAAGTGTTAAATCATGGATTTGACCTGTTCAGCATATGGTCAAACTAAGTAACCTTTTAATATAACGGGACACTATTTGATAACATACAATTAGTCAGGTAGTTGATTAATGACGATTTGTACTTGATCGCAACTCTTATTAAGGCATGCATTACTTTGAAAATTAATCAAAACACATAGTAAAACATTTCACTAAATTTCCCTTGAAACTTAATCTTCAAAGACATTTCATGTTTAGGGTATTTATTAATTGATTTTTCAAGTTACTTTTTTGAATCAAAATTTCCAAACTTGATCAAATCCATTAATGGGCATAACAGGGTTAATTATGAATATACTGATCAAATCTGATTTTCATAAATAGAAGTCAGATTTGATCATTATCTTAACCCTTAAATGTTATACTTGTGAAAGCAAATGTCTTTTAATGAATTTTTATACATATTATAGTTAATGTTTTTATAAATGTTTGTGAAATTCATAAAAATTCATGTGTAGTTCTAATTAGAAATGAAAAATACATCTGTGAAGTATAAGATATGGTAAAAAATTAGTTGTTCGAGCTAGGCTGGACAAACCATGCCCAGGATCAAAGTCATGAAGGTCAATGAACCATAATCAACAATTACTCGCAAAAGATGGGGGGAATGTCAATTATCTTAGACTATTCCATAATTATATGCGGATGTTTAGAAATAATCTGATCCTAGATATGTTACCTTTGAAGGGAGAATCTGGGAAGAACTAGATGTCTGAAAGATGATTAATTTGCATATGTCAAGATAAATTAAAATTATATTTAATGGTAATGATTCTTAGCAGCTATCATTCTGTTAAAAGAGACATGGAACTTAAAAAGGATGGACATATTTGTTTAGGTGCACAACCAGCCTATTATAAGGGGTATTGACATACACGTCGCACTCTGTCAATGGATGGACCCCGCGACTGGCGTATTGCATGGAGCACTGGAGGTGGGAGTGCTTGTCTTCTCGCCTGACAGATATCTCGCCACGCGCCTCAATGATGCCACATGTTAGAGTTGGTCGTGCGGTGCGGTGCGAAAATTCGCACCGAGTGTGCGAATTTTCGCACACACCAAATGGCATGTGCGGTGTGCGGTGTGCGTTGTGCGGTGCACTTTTGTGCGGAAAAGCGCACCGCACAACGCACCAAAACACACATTTAGTTGGTTTTTAAAGTTTTTTTTTAAGCTGACGTGGAAAATAAAATTATTAGATGTTTCATACTTAATATAAGTGGTAATATTACTATATTTAACTCATTATATAATTGCTAAAATTACTATGTTTAATCCATAGAATTGGAATCATCATTTTTTAGAAAAAAATATTTAAATTGTAGTATTTTATTAATAAATAATTTTTTTAAAACTCATTTTAAAATTTTGAAAGAATAAAACATCAAACATCATGAACTTTGCTCCTCCTTCTCCTTCTCCTTTTAAAATTTTAAGTGGTAAAATTCTCCTTCTCCTTCTCCTTCTCTCTCCTTCCTTCTCCTTCTCCTTCTCCTCCACCTCCACCACCTCGTCCTCCTCCTCATCCTCGTCCTCATCCTCGTACTCGTCCTCATCCTCGTCCTCGTCCGCATCCTCATCCTCTTTGTCCTCGTCCTCCTCCTCCTCATCGTCCTCATCCTCCTCCTTGTCCTCATCCTCATCCTCCTCCTCATCCTCATCTTTGTCCTCATCCTCGTCCTCCTCCTCCTCCTCCTTCTCCTCCTTCTCCTCCTCCTCCTCCTCCTCCTCCTCCTCCGCCTTCTTCTTCTTCTTCTTCAGTTCTAAGGCAAAGAATAATGTAAATTAGCAGTTTAATTCATGACAGTGGTTGTCAAGCTTCTTACAAAATGCCTGTCAAAATATTTTTTGGAATTCCAAAAGCATCCATAATTAAGCGAAGGCCCAAAATCAGGATTGTGTTTTTTATCAGAGGCTTGAGAGAAGATGACATTCAAAGCATTCTATCGCTGCAGCAATGGCACCTCCTCGCTCCGCTGCATTGCCCATTTGTAATATAGCATCATAAAGACATAATGTAATTTTTAACATGGCGATGACCACTGCGTTTTCAACGAATGAAAGGAGACCAATGACATAAATATGAAAAGTTGTTTGTGATTGAGATAAAGATGTAAAGAGACCTTAAAGTGATGAAGATGAAAATATGGTTACCAAATAGATCAAGTGATGAGGATGGAGAGTTGGAAAACAAGAGTACGGTTACACAAGGAGCTGTAGAGAGATGGATAACTAAAGAGATGAAGAGACACAAATGAAGAGGGAGAGAGCAATAAGACGATGAAAACATCGAGTATGGATACATATAAAGCTACAGAGAGAAGATAAAAAAATAGATAAGGCAATGAAGATGAAGAGGTGGTTACTAAATATATTAGTGAATCATGCTCCTCCCCTTCAAAATGTTTTTGCCTCATTTCAAATCAAGAAGGGTTCAACACTATGAGAGAAGCCACAATTCATAAAAAGAGGTAGACCAATGATAAATAGCTAATATGATTCATATTATATGAGATTAGGTGCTTAAAAAGAGTTTACCCAACTAAAAGGATATAATAAATTAACAAGAAGTGAAGCATACCATGGGATCTTCGTCGTTGTCTTCATCTGATTGCTTTATGTCAGTGTCTTCACCCTCTTCTGCTCGCTACCAATACTTTAGTGTCATCAATAATTCAACGCTTCGGCCGTCAACCTTGAACGTTTGTAGTTGATGACTACACGACCAGCATAGAAGAATCTTTTCAATGGAGCACTCGTTGTGCAGACTGATAGGAATTCCTTCGCAATCGTTGCCAGCCTTGGATATGAATGTTCACCTGTTACTTTCCACCAATGCAATGGTTCAGTCCCCTTGAGAGGAGGCGAGCTCATGTACACATCTAGCTTGTGTCCTGGGGTAATGGCTGGCGTCTGATCACTACTCGGTAAAAACAGTGCTTTACTGAAGAATGTTGTAGACGTCCATTCTGGTTGAAAGCAGGCCGAGGAATTTGAACGAATGGCATTGCTATCGTTAGTGATATCTGGGGACTCTAGTAAGTGTTGCACATACATGATTGTTTCATCCCGTTGGTCGCGGCCTAGTTAATATAACTTCATGGAGGGATCAACGAGGGCAGCAACGGTGAAGGCTGTGTTGCGAGTGAGGACTGATGCATATCTTCTCATCTTACCCTTCATCGCCTCGCAAGCCTTGTACACTGATGTCTGTTGCTCGGTGGACATAACACTGTTCACCCGTAAAATATTTCCCTCTCTAATTCCTAACATTACACCATTGAGATGTCTCATCACTGCTTTGATAATGACTATTGCTTCATTCACTGTGGGTGCTTTTGAACGACATGCTACTGCAACAGCCAACTAAAGGGGTTTCAATATACCCGCAAAACTCTTTGACCATTGCCCATTCCTCGTCACATAAGACTTGTTTCCGTAACACATTCAATGATATGATATCTACAACATCCTTCTTCTAGACATCAACTACTAACATGACATACGTAGAATTCCATCTCATTGGACAGTCCAATGGAATTTTTCTATGATCAAGCAGCCCAAATTGCTTGCATAATGCTACATAGCATTCTTGACGCTGAGTTGAGCCGCGTATTCCTACTACTATCTTGTGAAGTCGATTTATCACATCGCCTAAATTAGATGCACAAAACGTACGGAGTATGCTTCCTTGCTCAACATCGTGCATACCGGCCATATCATCCTCTTCTATAATCAATGTCCTTGATGGCACATCTGACACGCGTAGTGAGCTTATCCCAGCCTGGACAACAAGGTTCAGCACGTGCGCTACGCAAAGCACGTGGCGGCTTGCACTAAAATGAAGGTTTTCTAACTTCAGACGCTCCTCTAGAATAGTCATCATCTGTTTGTTGTTCGACGCGTTGTCTATAGTAATTGCACACACGTGCGTATCTTGGATTCATCAATGTAGTAAAACACATAAAAAATACTAAACTTTTATGTCGTAACCCATACCTTTTTCTTCAAATCATATTCATCCAATAGTTCAAGGACACGTGCACTCATATTTTCACCGTCAATTGGCGTATTCCTAGAACACGCTCGCACAATGTCCACTCGGAGTCTACCCAATGCATTATGACACCGAGGAAAGCGATGTTGTTCTCGGATGTCCACACGTCAAGTGTCAGCAACACTCGAGCAACCGCCGTTAATTTTTTCCGAACAAATCTCTTCATATCTTGGTATAGTACGAAGGCTTTTGGCTTCACAGCCCTCACGGATGGGAGTGGTATTTCTTCTTGCGCAATATAACGAAGAAGCCATATGAAATATTTCTTCTTAACAATGGTCCACGGTGAGTCAGAGAAACATATGAACCACACTAGTTCTTCTTTGGTCTTCTCTATCGTATGTCCAGTGTAGTACTGTTTCTTTGTGTCTCCAGCAGCAAACATCTCTACAACAGATCGCTCTTGTACTGGTTGACCTGTCTTTCCTTTCCAAGACTTGAATAATTTGCGATGGAACCTTTCTAGGTGCCGCCACAAAGGGGGTACTACAGTGATACTTGTTGCGCAATATAACAAAGAAACCATATGAAATATTTCTTCTTAACAATAGTCCACGGTGAGTCAGAGAAACATATGAACCACACTAGTTCTTCTTTGGTCTTCGCTATCGTACATCCAGTGTAGTACTGTTTCTTCGTGTCTCCAGCAGCAAATATCTCTACAACAGATCGCTCCTCTACTGGTTGACCTGTCTTTCCTTTCAAACACTAGAATAATTTGCGATGGAACCTTTCCAGGTGCCGCCACACAAGGTGCATTTATACTTTTTCCCACCTATGTCAGTGAAGTACCTTACTGCATCACATGCATTAAGGCGAGGTTTTTTTACTCTCATGGTTGGGCTATTGGGAGCGTCTTCTTCTACAGACATTTCTGCAGCTGCGGGGGCATACCATCTTCCATCCTAAAGTTTCATTTATGATCATTTAATGATCCAATAGAACATGTACTGATCATTTGAAAACCAATTTCAAAACTTAAAAAAAAACTAGTAAAGCATAAAAAGGAACAAAGTAGATAAAGATATCACTTCAAGTAGAAGAACAAAAAGACGACTAAGATAAATAAGAATAAGAAAATGAAGAGGAATAACCAGAAGAAAAAACTGCCCTAGAAGAAGAAAAAAAACACGAAGAAGAAGGTGAAAAAAAGAAAGAAGAATAAGAAGGAAAAGAAAAAGAAGAATAAGAAGAATAAGGAGAGTAAGAAGAAGAAGAAAAAGATGGAAAAGAAGAAGAAGATGAATAGGAATAAGAAGACGAAGAGGAATAACCAGAAGAAAAAGCAGATGAAGAAGAAGAAGAATAAAAAAATTCAGAAGAAGAACAGCAGTAGTAGAAGAAGAAAAACACGAAGAAGAAGCGGAAAAAAAGGAATAAGAATAAGAAGAAAAGAAGAAGTAGAAGAAGAACAATAAGAAGAAGAACAAGAAGGAGAAGAAGAAGAAGGAGAAGGAGAAGAAGGAGAAGAAGAAGAAGGAGAAGAAGAAAAAGAAGAAGGAGAATAAGAAGAAGAAGAAGGAGATGAAGAAGAAGAAGAAGAACAACAACAAAAAGAAAAAGAAGAAGAACAAATAAAAGAAGAAGAAAAGGAATAAGAAGAAGAGGAAGAAAAAGAACAATAAGAGGATGTAGAAGAAGATGAATAAGAAGGAGAAGAGGAAAAATAGGAAAAAGAATAAGAACAAAAAGCAGAAGAACAAGAAGAGGAAGAAGAAAAAGAAGAGAAAAAAGAAGAAGAACAAGAAGAAAAAGAGGAAAAAGAGGAAGAAGAACAAGAAGGAAAAGAAAAAGAAGGAGAAAAAGAAGAATAAGAATAAGGAGGGTAAAAAGAGGATGCATAATAAGAAGAACAAGAAGCAGAGTAAGAAGAAGAAGCAGACAAAGAAGAAAATGAAGAAGAAGATGGATAGGAGTAAAAAGACGAAGAGGAATGACCAGAAGAAGTGGAAGAACAAAAGGAAGAAGGTGAGGAAAAAGAGGTAGAAGGAAAAGAAAAAAAAGCAGATGGAGCAGGAGAAGAATAAAAAAATTCAGCAGAAGAAGAACTGCAGTAGAAGAAGAACAAGAATAGGAAAAAAAGGAAGAAGAATAAGAAGAAAATAAAAAGTAGAAGAAGAAGAATATGAAGAAGAAGGAGGAGAAGGAGGAGGAGAAGAAGGAGCAGAAGAAGAAGAAGAAGTAAAAGAAGAAAAAGAAATAAAAGAAAAAGAAAAGAAATAAGAACAAGAGGACAAAACAAAACAATAAGAGGATTAAGAAGAAGAAGAATACGAAGGAGAAGAAGAAAAGTACGAAGAAGAATAATAAGAAAAAGAAGAAGAAGAAGAAGAAGAAGAAGAAGAAGAAGAAGTGCAAGCAGAGAAGGAAGAGGAAGAAGAGAAAGAAGAAGAAGAACGAGAAGAAAAAGAGGAAAAAGAGGAAAAAGAAGGAGAATAAGAAGAAGAAGAAGGAGAAGAAGAAGAAGAAGAAGAAGGAGAAGAAGAAAAAGAAGAAGAAGAAGAAGAAATAAAAGAAGAAGAAAAGGAATAAGAAGAAGAGGAAGAAAAAGAACAATAAGAGGATGTAGAAAAAGATGAATAAGAAGGAGAGAGGAAAAATAGTAAAAAGAATAAGAAGAAAAAGCAGAAGAAGTAGAGAAAGAAGAAAGAGAAGAGAAAAAAGAAGAAGTACAAGAAGAAAAAGAGGAAAAAGAGGAAGAAGAATAAGAAGGAAAAGAAAAAGAAGGAGAAAAAGAAGAATAAGAATAAGGAGGGTAAAAAGAGGATGCATAATAAGAAGAACAAGAAGCAGAGTAAGAAGAAGAAGCAGACAAAGAAGAAAATGAAGAAGAAGATGGATAGGAGTAAAAAGACGAAGAGGAATGAGCAGAAGAATTGGAAGATGAACAAGAAGAAGAAGAGGAAAAAGAGGTAGTAGGAGAAGAAAAAAAAGCAGATGGAGCAGGAGAAGAATAAAAAAATTCAGCAGAAGAAGAACTGCAGTAGAAGAAGAATAAGAATAGGAAAAAAAGGAAGAAGAATAAGAAGAAAATAAAAAGTAGAAGAAGAAGAATATGAAGAAGAAGAAGGAGGAGAAGAAGGAGGAGGAGAAGGAGCAGAAGAAGAAGAAGAAGTAAAAGAAGAAAAAGAAATAAAAGAAAAAGAAAAGAAATAAGAACAAGAGGACGAAAAAAAACAATAAGAGGATTAAGAAGAAGAAGAATACGAAGGAGAAGAAGAAAAGTAGGAAGAAGAATAAGAAGAAAAAGAAGAAGAAGAAGAAGAAGAAGAAGTGCAAGCAGAGGAAGAGGAAGAAGAGAAAGAAGAAGAAGAACAAGAAGAAAAACAGGAAAAAAAGGTAGAACAATAATAAGAAAAGGAGGAGAATAAGGAGGAGAAGAAGAAGAAGAAGAAGAAGAAGAAGCAGGAGAAGAAGAGGAAGAAGAAGAAGAAGAAGAAGGAGAAGAAGAGGAAGCAGAGGACAAAGAGAAAGAAGAGAAAGAATAAGAAGATCATGAAGAAAAAAGGAAAAAGAGAAAGAAGAATAAGAATAAGAAGGGGAAAAAGAGGCTGCATAATAAGAAGAATAAGATGCAGACTAAGAAGACCAAAAAAAAGATGAAAAAGGAGGAGAAGAAGAAGAATATGAAGAAGAAGGAGGAGAAGAAGGAGGAGGAGAAGAAGGAGCAGAAGAAGAAGAAGAAGTAAAAGAAGAAAAAGAAATAAAAGAAAAAGAAAAGAAATAAGAACAAGAGGACGAAAAAAAACAATAAGAGGATTAAGAAGAAGAAGAATACGAAGGATAAGAAGAAAAGTAGGAAGAAGAAGAAGTGCAAGCAGAGGAAGAGGAAGAAGAGAAAGAAGAAGAAGAACAAGAAGAAAAACAGGAAAAAAAGGTAGAACAATAATAAGAAAAGGAGGAGAATAAGGAGGAGAAGAACAAGGAGAATAAGAAAAAGAAGCAGGAGAAGAAGAGGAAGAAGAAGAAGAAGAAGAAGGAGAAGAAGAGGAAGCAGAGGACAAAGAGAAAGAAGAGAAAGAATAAGAAGATCATGAAGAAAAAAGGAAAAAGAGAAAGAAGAATAAGAATAAGAAGGGGAAAAAGAGGCTGCATAATAAGAAGAATAAGATGCAGACTAAGAAGACCAAAAAAAAGATGAAAAAGGAGGAGAAGAAGAAGAATATGAAGAAGAAGAAGGAGGAGAAGAAGGAGGAGGAGAAGAAGGAGCAGAAGAAGAAGAAGAAGTAAAAGAAGAAAAAGAAATAAAAGAAAAAGAAAAGAAATAAGAACAAGAGGACGAAAAAAAACAATAAGAGGATTAAGAAGAAGAAGAATACGAAGGATAAGAAGAAAAGTAGGAAGAAGAATAAGAAGAAAAAGAAGAAGAAGAAGAAGAAGAAGAAGTGCAAGCAGAGGAAGAGGAAGAAGAGAAAGAAGAAAAAGAACAAGAAGAAAAACAGGAAAAAAAGGTAGAACAATAAGAAGAAAAGGAGGAGAATAAGGAGGAGAAGAAGAAGAAGAAGAAGAAGAAGAAGAAGAAGAGGAAGAAGAAGAAGAAGAAGAAGGAGAAGAAGAGGAAGCAGAGGACAAAGAGAAAGAAGAGAAAGAATAAGAAGATCATGAAGAAAAAAGGAAAAAGAGAAAGAAGATTAAGAAGGAAAAGAAAAAGAAGAATAAGAATAAGAAGGGGAAAAAGAGGCTGCATAATAAGAAGAATAAGATGCAGACTAAGAAGACCAAGAAAAAGATGAAAAAAAGGAAGAAGATAAATAGGAATAAGAAGACGAAGAGGAATAACCAGAAAAAGTAGAAGAAGAACAAGAAGAAAAAGAGAAAAAGGTAGAAGGTGAAGAAGAAAAAGCAGAGTGAGAAGAAGAAGAATAAATAAATTCAGGAGAAGAAGAAGAGCCGAAGTAGAAGTAGAAGAAAAGCAAGAAGAAGAATAAGAAGAAAAGAGGAAGTAGAAGAAGAAGAACAAAAAGAAGAAAAAGAAGAAGAAGAAGAAGAAGAGCAAGCAGAGGATGAAGAGGAAGAAGAGAAAGAGGAAGAAGAACAAGAAGAAAAAAAGAGGAAAAAAAGGAACAAGAATAAGAACAAAAGAGGGAGAAGAAGGAGAAGAATAAGAATAAGAATAAGAAGAAGAAGACGAAGAAGAAGAAGAAGAAGAAGAAGAAGAAAAAGAAGGTGATGAAGAAGAAGAAGAAGAAGGTGAATAAGAAGGAGAAGAAGGAGAAGAAGAAGGAGAAGAAGGAGAAGAAAAAGAAGAAGAAGAAGAGGGAGAAGAATAAGAAGAAGAAGGAGAAGAAGAAGGAGGAGAAGAAGAAGGAGAAGAAGACGAAGCAGAGGACGATGAGGAAAAAGAGAAAGAATAAGAAGAACAAGAACTTATAAAGGAAAAAGAGAAAGAAGAATAAGAAGGAAAAGAAAAAGAAGAAGAAAAAGAAGAAAAAAAAGAAGAATGAGAATAAGAAGGGGAAAAAGAGGATGCAGAATAAGAAGAAGAATAAGAAGAGTAAGAAGATTAATCAGAAAAAGATAAAAAGGAAGAAGGAGATGAATGGGAATAAAAAGATGAACAGGAATATCCATAATAAGTGGAAGAAGAACAAGAAGAAAAAGAGGAAGAAAAGGTAGGAGGAAGAAGAAGCAGATGGAGAAGGAGAAGAATAAAAAAATTCAGAAGAAGAAGAAGAACCGCAGTAGAAGAAGAATAAAAACAAGAAGAAGAATAGGAAAATAAGGAAGACGAATAAGAAGAAAAGATGAAGTAGAAGCTGAAGAATAAGAAGAAGAAGGCGAAGAAGGAGAAGAAGAAGAAGGAGAATAAGGAGGAGAAGAACAAGGAGAATAAGAAAAAGAAGAAGAAGGAGAAGAAGAAGGAGGAGGCGAAGAAGAAGAAGAAGAAGAAGAAGAAGAAGAAGAAGAAGAAGAAGAAGAAGAAGAAGAAGAAGAAGGAGAAGAAGAGGAAGCAGAGGACAAAGAGGAATAAGAGAAAGAATAAGAAGAACATGAAGAAAAAAGCAAAACGAGAAAGAAGATTAAGAAGGAAAAGAAAAAGAAGAATAAGAATAAGAAGGGGAAAAAGAGGCTGCATAATAAGAAGAATAAGATGCAGACTAAGAAGACCAAGAAAAAGATGAAAAAAAGGAAGAAGATAAATAGGAATAAGAAGACGAAGAGGAATAACCAGAAAAAGTAGAAGAAGAACAAGAAGAAAAAGAGGAGGAAAAGGTAGAAGGTGAAGAAGAAAAAGCAGAGTGAGAAGAAGAAGAATAAATAAATCCAGGAGAAGAAGAATAACCGAAGTAGAAGTAGAAGAAAAGCAAGAAGAAGAATAAGAAGAAAAGAGCAAGTAGAAGAAGAAGAAGAAGAAGAAGAAGAAGAAGAAGAAGAGCAAGCAGAGGATGAAGAGGAAGAAGAGAAAGAGGAAGAAGAATAAGAAGAAAAAAAGAGGAAAAAAAGGAACAAGAATAAGAAGAAAAGAAGGAGAAGAAGGAGAAGAATAAGAATAAGAATAAGAAGAAGAAGAAGAAGAAGAAGAACAAGGTGATGAAGAAGAAGAAGAAGAAGGTGAATAAGAAGAAGGAGAAGAAGGAGAAGAAGAAGAAGAGGGAGAAGAATAAGAAGAAGAAGGAGAAGAAGAAGGAGGAGAAGAAGAAGGAGAAGAAGACGAAGCAGAGGACGATGAGGAAAAAGAGAAAGAATAAGAAGAACAAGAACTTATAAAGGAAAAAGAGAAAGAAGAATAAGAAGGAAAAGAAAAAGAAGAAGAAAAAGAAGAAAAAAAAGAAGAATGAGAATAAGAAGGGGAAAAAGAGGATGCAGAATAAGAAGAAGAATAAGAAGAGTAAGAAGATTAATCAGAAAAAGATAAAAAGGAAGAAGGAGATGAATGGGAATAAAAAGATGAACAGGAATATCCATAATAAGTGGAAGAAGAACAAGAAGAAAAAGAGGAAGAAAAGGTAGGAGGAAGAAGAAGCAGATGGAGAAGGAGAAGAATAAAAAAATTCAGAAGAAGAAGAAGAACCGCAGTAGAAGAAGAATAAAAACAAGAAGAAGAATAGGAAAATAAGGAAGACGAATAAGAAGAAAAGATGAAGTAGAAGCTGAAGAATAAGAAGAAGAAGGCGAAGAAGGAGAAGAAGAAGAAGGAGAATAAGGAGGAGAAGAACAAGGAGAATAAGAAAAAGAAGAAGAAGGAGAAGAAGAAGGAGGAGGCGAAGAAGAAGAAGAAGAAGAAGAAGAAGAAGAAGAAGAAGAAGAAGAAGAAGAAGAAGAAGAAGGAGAAGAAGAGGAAGCAGAGGACAAAGAGGAATAAGAGAAAGAATAAGAAGAACATGAAGAAAAAGCAAAAGAGAAAGAAGATTAAGAAGGAAAGAAAAGAAGAATAAGAATAAGAAGGGGAAAAGAGGCTGCATAATAAGAAGAATAAGATGCAGACTAAGAAGACCAAGAAAAAGATGAAAAAAAGGAAGAAGATAAATAGGAATAAGAAGACGAAGAGGAATAACCAGAAAAAGTAGAAGAAGAACAAGAAGAAAAAGAGGAGGAAAAGGTAGAAGGTGAAGAAGAAAAAGCAGAGTGAGAAGAAGAAGAATAAATAAATCCAGGAGAAGAAGAATAACCGAAGTAGAAGTAGAAGAAAAGCAAGAAGAAGAATAAGAAGAAAAGAGCAAGTAGAAGAAGAAGAAGAAGAAGAAGAAGAAGAAGAAGAAGAAGAGCAAGCAGAGGATGAAGAGGAAGAAGAGAAAGAGGAAGAAGAATAAGAAGAAAAAAAGAGGAAAAAAAGGAACAAGAATAAGAAGAAAAGAAGGAGAAGAAGGAGAAGAATAAGAATAAGAATAAGAAGAAGAAGAAGAAGAAGAAGAACAAGGTGATGAAGAAGAAGAAGAAGAAGGTGAATAAGAAGAAGGAGAAGAAGGAGAAGAAGAAGAAGAAGAAAAAGAATAAGAAGAAGAAGAAAAAGAAGAAGGAGTAGAAGAAGAAGGAGAAGAAGAAGAAGCAGAGGACGATGAGGAAAAAGAGAAAGAATAAGAAGAACAAGAACTTATAAAGGAAAAAGAGAAAGAAGAATAAGAAGGAAAAGAAAAAGAAGAAGAAAAAGAAGAAAAAAAAGAAGAATGAGAATAAGAAGGGGAAAAAGAGGATGCAGAATAAGAAGAAGAATAAGAAGAGTAAGAAGATTAATCAGAAAAAGATAAAAAGGAAGAAGGAGATGAATGGGAATAAAAAGATGAACAGGAATATCCATAATAAGTGGAAGAAGAACAAGAAGAAAAAGAGGAAGAAAAGGTAGGAGGAAGAAGAAGCAGATGGAGAAGGAGAAGAATAAAAAAATTCAGAAGAAGAAGAAGAACCGCAGTAGAAGAAGAATAAAAACAAGAAGAAGAATAGAAAAATAAGGAAGACGAATAAGAAGAAAAGAAGAAGTAGAAGCTGAAGAATAAGAAGAAGAAGGCGAAGAAGGAGAAGAAGAAGAAGGAGAATAAGGAGGAGAAGAACAAGGAGAATAAGAAAAAGAAGAAGAAGGAGAAGAAGAAGGAGGAGGCGAAGAAGAAGAAGAAGAAGAAGAAGAAGACGAAGAAGAAGAAGAAGAAAAAGCATAAGAATAAGAAGAAGGAGAAGACTAAGAACAAGAAGAAGAAGAAGTAGAAGAAAAACAAGAAGAAATAAAAGAATAAGAAAAGGAATAAGAAGAAGAGGAAGACAAAGAACAATAAGAGGATGTAGAAGAAGAAGAGTATGAAGGAGAAGGGGAAAACTAGGAACAAGAATAAGAAGAAAAAGCAGAAGATGAAGAAGAGAAAGAAAAGGACGAAGAGGAAGAAGAGAAAGAAAAAGAAGAACAAGAACAAAAAGAGGAAAAAGAGGAAGAAGAATAAGAAGGAAAAGAAAAAGAAGGAGAAAAAGAAGAATAAGAATAAGGAGGGGAAAAAGAGGATGCAGAATAAGACAAATCAGAAGCAGAGTAAGAAGAAGAAGCGGAGAACGAAGTAAATAAGACGAAGATGAATATGAATAAGAAGACGAAGAGGAATAACCATAATAAGTGGAAGACGAACAACAAGAAGAAGAGGAAGAAGAGGTAGAAGGAGAAGAAGAAGAAGCACATGGAGAAGGAGAAGAATAAAAAAATTCAGAAGAAGAAGAACTCCAGTTGAACAAGAAGAAAAACAAGAAAAACAATAGAAAAAAAAGAAGAAGAAAAGAAGTAGAAGAAGAAGAAGAAGGAGAAGAAGAAGAAGAAGTGTAAGAAGAAGAAGAAGAAGAAGAAGAAGAAGGAGGAGGAGGAGGAGGAGGAGAAGGAGGAGAAGGAGGAGAAGAAGAAGGAGAAGAAGAAAAAAAAGAAGGAGAAGAAGAAGAAGAAGGAGAATAATAATAATAATAATAATAATAATAATAAGAAGAAGAAGAATGAGAAGAAATAAAAGAAGAAGAAAAGGAATAAGAAGAAGAGACGAAAAAGAACAATAAGGGGATGTAGAAGAAGAAGAATATGAAGGAGAAGAGGAAAAATAGGAAGAAGAAAAAGAAAAAGACGAAAAAGAAGAAGAGCAAGCAGAGGACGGAGAGGAAGAAGAATAAGAAGAAGAAGAACAATAAGAAAAAGAGGAAAAAAAGGAAGAAGAATAAGAAGAAAAGAAGGATAAGGAGGAGGAGGAGAAGAAGAAGAAGAAGAAGAAAAAGAGGAAGAAGAAGAAGAAGGGAAAGAAGGAGAACAAGAAGAAGAAGAAGAAGAAGCAGAAGAAGAAGAAGAGGAGAAGAAGAAGAAGAGGAAGCAGAGGATGAAGAGGAAGAAGAGAAAGAATAAGAAGAACAAGAAAAAAAGAGGAAAAAAGGGAAATAGAATAAAAAGGAAGAAAATCAAGAAGAAAACGAAGAAAAAAAGAAGAATAAGAATAGGAAGGGGAAAAAAAGGATGCAGAAAAAGAAGAATAAGAAACAGAGTAACAAGAAGAATAAGAAAAAGATAAAAAAGGAAGAAGAAGATGAATAGGAATTAGAAGACGAAGAGGAATAACCAGAAGAACTTGAAGAAAAACAAGAAGAAAAAGAGGAAGAAGACGTAGAAGGAGAAGAAGAAGAAGCAGATGAAGAAGGAGAAGAATAAAAAAATTCAGAAGGACAAAAAGAACCGCAGTAGAAGAAGAAGAGGAAAAAAGGAAAAAGAATAAGAAGAAAAGAAGAAGAAGAATAGGAAGAAGGAGAAGAAGAAGAGTAAGAAGAAGAAGAAGAAGAAGAAGAAGAAGAAGAAGAAGAAGAAGAAGAAGAAGATGAAGAAGAAGAAGATGATGAAGAAGAAGATGAAGAAGAAGAAGATGATGAAGAAGAAGAAGATGAAGAAGAAGAAGATGAAGAAGAAGAAGAAGAAGAAGAAGAAGATGAAGAAGAAGAAGAAGAAGAAGAAGAAGAAAAAGAAGAAGAAAGGGAATAAGAAGGAGAGCAAGAAGAGAAAGAAGAGAAAGAAGAAGAAGAACAGGGAGAAAAAGAGGAAAAAGAGGAAGAAGAATAAGAAGGAAAAGAAAAAGAAGGATAAAAAGAAAAATAAGAATAAGGATGGGAAAAAGAGGATGCAGAATGAGAAGAAGAGGAAGGAGAGTAAGAAGAAGAAGCAGAGAAACAAGAAAATGAAGAAGAAGAGGAATAGGAATAAGAAGAAGAAGAAGAAGAAGGAGAAGGAGAAGAAGAAGAAGAAGAACAAGAAGAATAAGAAGAAGAAGAAGAAGAAGAAGAAGAAAAAGAAGAAGAAGAAGAAGAAGAAGGAGAAGGAGGAGAAGAAGAAGGAGAAGAAGACAAAGCAGAGGATGATGAGGATAAAGAGAAAGAATAAGAACAAGAACTTACAAAGGAAAAAGAGAAAGAAGAATAAGATGGAAAAGAAAAAGAAGAAGAAAAAGAAGAATAAGAATAAGGATGGGAAAAAGAGGATGAACAATGAGAAGAATAAAAAGCAGAGTAAGAAGAAGAAATAGAGAAATAAGAAAATGAAGAAGAAGATGAATAGGAATGAGAAGACGAAGAGGAATGACCAGAAGAAGTGGAAGAAAAACAAGAGGAAGAGGAAGAAGATGTAGAAGGAGAAGAAGAAGAAGCAGATTGAGAAGGAGAAGAATAAAAATTTTCAGAAGAAGAAGAAGAACTGCAGTAGAAGAAGAAGCAAAACAAGAAGAAGAATAGAAAAAAAGGAAGAAGAATAAGAAGACAAGAAGAAGTAGAAGAAGAAGAATAAGAACAAGAAGAAGAAGAAGGAGAAGAAAAAGAAGGAGAAGAAGAAAGAGGAGCAGAAGAAGAAGGAGAAGAAGAAAAAGATGAAGAAGGAGAATAAGAAGAAGAAGAAGGAGAAGGAGAAGAAGGACAAGAAGAAGACGAAGAAGAAGAAGAAGAAGAACAAGAAGAAGAAGAAGAAGAAATAAGAGAAAAAGAAAAGAAATAAGAAGAAGAGGACGAAAAAAAAACAATAAGAGGATGTAGAAGAAGAAGAAATAAGAGAAAAAGAAAAGAAATAAGAAGAAGAGGACGAACAAAACAATAAGAGGATGTAGAAGAAGAAGAATACAATGGAGAAGAAGATAAATAGGAAGAAGAATAAGAAGAAAAAGAAGATGAGCAAGCAGAGGATGAAGAGGAAGAAGAGAAAGAAGAAGAACAGGAACAAAAAGAGAAAAAAGGACAAAGAATAAGAAGAAAAGATGAAGAAGAAGGAGAAGAATAAGAAGAAGAAGAAGAAGAAGAAGAAGGAAAAGAAGAAGAAAGAGAAGAACGAGAAAAACAATAAGAAGAAGAATAGGAAGAAGAGGACGAATAGGAAGAGGTAAAAAAAAAGAGAAAAAAGAAGAAGAACAAGAAGAAAAAGAGGAAAAAAAGGAAGAAGAATAAGAAGGAAAATAAAAAGGACAAAAAGAAAAATAAGAATAAGAAGGGGAAAAAGAGGATGCAGAATCAAAAGAATAAGAGGCAGAGTAAGAAGAAGAAGCAGAGAAATAAGAAAATGAAGAAGAAGATGAATAGGAATAAGAAGAGGAAGAGCAATGACCAAAAGAAGCAAAAGAAGAACAAGAAGCAGAAGAGGAAGAAGAGGTAGAACGAGAAGAAGAAGAAGCAGATGGAGAAGGAGAAGAATAAAAAATTTCAGAAGAAGAAGAAGAACTGCAGTAGAAGAAGAAAAACAAGAAGAAGAATACGAAAAAAAGGAAGATCAATAAGAAGAAAAGAAGAAGTAGAAGCTGAAGAATAAGAAGAAGAAGGCGAAGAAGGAGAAGAAGAAGAAGGAGAATAAGGAGGAGAAGAACAAGGAGAATAAGAAAAAGAAGAAGAAGGAGAAGAAGAAGGAGGAGAGTAAGAAGAAGAAGAAAGAGAAGAAGAAGGAGGGGAAGAAGAAGAACAAGAAGAAGAACAAGAACAAGAACAAGAAGACGATGAAAAAGAGGAAGAAGAAATAAAATAAAAAGAAAAGGAATAAGAACATGAGGACGGAAAAAACAATAAGAGGATGTAGAAGAAGAAAAATACAAAGGAGAAGAGGAAAAATAGGAAGAAGAAAAAGAAGAAGAAGAGCAAGCACAGGACGAAGAGGAAGAAGAGAAAGAAGAAGAAGAACAAGAAGAAAAAGAGGGGAAAAAGGAAGAAGAATAAGAAGAAAAGACGGACAAGAAGGAGAACAAGAAGAAGAAGAAGAAGGAAAAGAAGGAAAAGAAGAAGAAGAAGAAGGAGAAGATGATGAAGAAGAAGAGGAAGCAGGGGACGAAGAGGAAGAAGAAAAGGAATAAGAAGAACAGGAAGAAAAAGAGGAAAAAGAGGAAAAAGAGGAAGAGGAATAAGAAGGAAAAGAAAAAGAAGAAGAAAACGAAGAGGAAAAAGGAGTATAAGAATAAGAAGGGGAAAAAGAGGATGCAGAATAAGAAGAATAAGAAGCAGCGCAAGAAGAAGAATAAGGAAAAGATGAAACGGAAGAAGAAGATGAATAGGAATAAGAAGACGAAGAGGAATAACCAGAAGAAGTTGAAGAAGAACAAGAAGAAAAAGAGGAAGAAGACATATAAGGAGAAGAAGAAGAAGCAGATGAAGAAGGAGAAGAATAAAAAAATTTAGAAGGACAAGAAGAACCGCAGTAGAAGAAGAAGAAAAACAAGAAGAAGAAGAGGAAAAAAAGGAAAAATAACAAGAAGAAAAAAAGAAGTAGAATAAGAAGAATAAGAATAAGAAGAAGTAGAGGAAGAAGGAGAAGAAGAAGAACTAGAAAAAGAAGAAGAGGAAGAAGAAGAAGAAGAAGAAGAAGAAGAAGGTGAAGAAGGAGGAGAACAAGAAGGAGAAAAAGGAAAAGAGGAAAAAGAAGAAGGAGAAGAAGAAGGAGAAGAAGAAGGAGAAGAAGGAGGAGGAGAAGAAG